>NW_020862764.1:0-26553 GCF_003713205.1 Coffea eugenioides | reverse complement strand
AACGTTGTCTTCGTAGCATTTGCATGCATTCTGCATGAATAACTTCCAGAAAATTGCATCCCAACCCCCCAAGTCTCTTCTTGTTCCACTAGGACCCAATCAATTAAAGAATTTCATCAAATTGGTCCTTGATAATTTTTATTTGTGCAACTTCATGGCTTGTTTGCTTCAATTAACTACCATGCTTTTCTTCAATTGCGCTTAAGACATGACCTTAGGGACTTTATGATCAAGTGAGCTTTGTTTTGGCACATTTCTTTTAATTTTTCTTAAATAAAGTGGTACCTTGACCTTTTTATTGTTTTGAAGCCATTTTTACTTCATTTGATTACCAATGCGAGGGAGGTACAACTTCTTTTATCCCTTTTTGTCTCTCCTATGTGACCTTATGTGTTATGTGAGCATGCCTGTCTACTTCGCTTTCCCTACCTCCTTGCATGCATTTACTTACTTTTACTTTTATTTAAGTTATTCATTATGGGGTATGTGTACACCTCTTGGCTTGTAATAGATAGGGCTTGGCGAGCCTTCTTGTCCATTTTCCCTTTCCCCCTTTGTTTAAGTTATTCATTATGGGGTATGTGTACACCTCTTGGCTTGTAATAGATAGGGCTTGGAGGAGCATTCGATGAAGACCTATCGAAGACGTGTGCCTAGCTAGCAAATGTAATAGTTAGGGCTTTAGTTGCCTTATGTGTCTTGCCTGCTTAGTTGTTACATGTTAATTTGCTTTGTTAGGGCCTTGCATCTAGTCGAGCATGCTAAGTGTTACGTGCTATGTGTTTACGAGTGTTTGGCATGTCTACTCGCTTTCCATAACCATGAATGAATGTGATGGATGAATGTACGTTTCCGCTAGTCCAACGCTAGTCGGAATTCATAGATGGGCTAGTCCAACGCTAGACCCTTAGGATTTCCCTTTCGATAGTGCATATTTGCATGTTCACTACATGTCATGCATTTTTCTTAGTTTTATCATTTGGCATGCTCCTCGAACCCCTTTTCCCCTCATTTTAGGATTTTTGCATCTCATACTAGTTATAGGATTCATTTGCCTGGAGAGTCCCCTTAAATATGGGATATAGACGAGTGTGGCTTTTTCTAAAGCCTTAGCACGCTTATATTCCCTCTATCAAAGGGAAAATTGAGTCACGACTTAGCTCTCCCGTACCCGACTTGATGCACTCCTATAGGTTCATGCATCTCATCTTATCATTTCACTCTTTCATCTACATTTTTCACTACTTATGATTTTCTCACTTCACATGCTATGTTCACGCACTTCTCCTATCACTCATTTATTTTTCTACCTCACAAATTACACCCATTTGCACACTACCATCTATGCCATATTTTTATTCACTTGCACACGAGCACTTTTTCATTTGCACCCCAACACTCTTACATTCAAGGACATTTGCTTTGCACACTTCCACTCACACCATTGTTTTTATTACTTTTTCACACAAACTCACATTTTTCATGGCATGCATTCATTCATTCATTTTTCACATCATTTAGGTTTAGGTGTGACCTCTCCAAAAGGATCATTGTTGGGCTTCACAATTAATGTGATTGGCACCACTCAACCTTTGAAGAGAAATTTCCCCCATGTCCCCCTAGGTCTAGGTTTTTGCATTCATATAGACATATCCAATACGCGATACATATCTTGGGTAGAAAAATTAGGAAAAATTGGTTTAAGTCACGCAACTAGCTTTGGCTAGGTCGAAGGGGTGCCTTGAATTTTTATCCTTGCCTTCCCCTTCGTCAAATGTGACCCCCGATCCCTCTTTTTGGTTACGTAGACCCAAAAGTTCTTTAAAAGGGTTCATTTACTTTTTCAATCAAAAACAAAAAAATCATTTTTGGGTGACTTGGTACACCCTAACTCGATACCAAGTGGCGACTCCATTTTCATTAAAAAACCCTTTTGAACTTCACTTGGCCAAATCGTCGCATTCCTAAGTCCCATGGCCTTTTACCTTTCATTTCGCACACGATCACATGTATCTCACACACACATATCATCACGATTCAAAAAGTGGGGCGCGACAGTTGGCGACTCCACTGGGGAACTTCCTAAGTGGGTCCAAGCATTTGACTTAGCCATTCGTTTCCTTTTTCTACCCTTTTTTTGCATTGCGTTTTGGATATTAGGGTTGCATTTTTTATTTTTTAGGGCCTTTTGCCTCGCGCGCGTATCCAACTATTCCTTCACTCACGTACGTATGACTGGTTGATTGGATGTATGTTTACTTGTTTATCTCGCGCTTGCATTGCATTTGGGAGGGGGTGTGTCACCTTAGAGCCTCGCGTGGTTCTCAACCCCTTCCCTCAAAATAGGGGAGCACTTCATACGTGCACGTTTACTTATTGTTATCCCATTTTATTTTATTTTCGTGGGCGCCATCCCACACCGCCTTGTAGGACTAGGATCGATTGCCTTGGGTAGGCGGATGGTGTGCTCTGCGCCCATAGCGCTACCTAAAGGATCACTCGAGCCACCGACCAAGGGCCCTGGGAGTGATGACCCTTCGCTTTTAGGTCTGAAGGCTTGGGAGCCGAAGCTTTATCGAGTCTAGGCATTAGTGAACCCCAACCTCATGCATCCATTACAGAATTTTCCTAGGCTAGAGTCAACCTCACCCTTTTAAGCACATTAGGCACGAGGGAAGGGGTTCCACCCCTTTTATTGCTTTCATTGTATTTCTTTTCTTAATTGCTCCCAATGTGTTATGTGTACTATCAATTGCACTAACCATTTCTTTGTTTTCTTGGCCTGCATTCATGTGCCATAGCAATAAGAGGCCTCTTTGGCACTCTTTTAGTGACTTACCCACTAGATAACTCACATGTTTAAATTTCAGTCATTACACTTAATTTTCAATAAGTACATTTCATTTTAGACCTTTTCCCCCCGATGCATTATTTATGTCCTTTAGGCCATATTTGTCACATATTTATATCGCTTTAATAAACTGGCATCATGCATAAACCATAGAAAGGGAATGCCATATAGGGGATCCCGTGCTAGGAATAAACCGCCCTGTGTCTCGGATACATAATCCAGTGAGACTTGTACGTTTACATTTTGTACCATCCAAAGGGGTAGTGCACAAGGTAAGGTAGGATCCGATCATTTTCATAGAGTGATCTTTGGAATATGAGCATCTAATAATCACTTTTTGGCCATTTTATCAAAATTGGTAAACGTCCCTGGCGTGAAGGACATTAATTTGAAGAAATTCACAAATGATTCCTCCTATTGAGACGATAAATAAATTGAGGCCAAAATTTGATTTTTAGAAGGTCATAGACTAATGCACCTCAATAATTTTGAAATAACCAATGGCTGGACAATTCAACCAATCCATTCTGCCAATTCATTCAACAAATCATCAATTCATTTGACCAATTTACCCTTTTTAGGGTCATCTGGTTGATTTTAAATAAATCGCCTTTTCATTTGACCAATTTACCCTTTTTGGGTGATTCGGTCGATTTTGAATAAATCGTCAATTCATTTGACCAATTTACCCTTTTAAGGGTCATTCGGCCGATTTTTGAATAAATCACTAATTCAATTTCATTCATTTGGCCAATTTACCCATTTTTAGGGCAACCGAGCCGATTTTGAATAAATCAAGTTTCGTTCAATCTATTTGATCAATTTACCCTTTTTAGGGTGATCTGATTAATTTGGATAAATTAAATTTCATTCAATTCATTTGACCTGTTTCCCTTTTTAGGGTAATCCGGTCGATTTTTAATAAATTGTCAATTTCATTTGACCAATTAGGGTTTCAATGTTGAATTTCAAAATAGAAAACCTAGACGTTTTTGAGAAAAACATCCATTGCATCCAGCCATTTGATCAGTTGGAGTTTTGACCCGTGCTTCACTGAGAAAAGTTGTTAAAACGAATTCCAATCTCTTCGATAGAAAGTTCGTCAAGGTCAAACCCGTGCGTTTTTGCAAGTTCTGGTATCGATCAAAAGTGATCAATCCCTTCGGACGAGGTCCTCATTTTGACAAACGTCTCTTCTCATTCCAATGGGCCAAGTTTTTCAAATTATTTTTCACTCCATAAGCTGATTGGATCCATCAGGTATGGTATAGTGCCTGCTCTGGAGGATTGCATTTTCATGCTAGACCTACCCTTGGCACAAAAAGGGCTCCCCCATAGGACATGCATACTATTTTTGTAGTCTTGCCTACTAACTCTGGGTATTTTTCTTTTTTTTTCCCCCTCCCCTGCATTCATAAAAATGTTTCAATAAGGTGAAAATATTTCCCTATATTGGATAACAATTTTTGATCCGATAAAGTTCAGAAAGTATTATTTGATTCTTGGGTAGATCCAACAATGGCAACATGAAAGATCCATCTGAAAGCTCCATGCTAAAAGTTTCTAAGAGATTTCATAATTGCTTTCAAGGAAAATTTTGTATATGTGACTTGATACATTTTTTGTTTCAAAAGAAAAGGAGACGAAAAGTGTATATGTGGAACTCTTTAGAAGTTTCTCTCCTCATTTGTCGTCATTGGAGCTTTTATGATGAATTTTGAGAAATAAGACCAAATTGAAGATTTCCTCAACCTCCGGCCTGAAAATTCATAAGTGTATGCTTTCTAAAATCCTTACGTACACTAGATTGGAGATCCAAACTATACAATAAGAGTGGTCAGAAAGGAAAAGGATGAGCGATCATTCAAAAGGCCCAATGAGATATCTTTCAACCCAAAAAAAAAAAAAAAAAAAAAAATCAGTCACATTGATTGATAAATTGCAAATTGGGGCAACTTTGCTTGAAAATGTCCGCTGTGTCTAATCCGATCCAATCACATCCGAGTGAAAGCAAAATGTGCATCATTCTTGTTTATTTTGAAAATTTGGAATGATACTTTGAGCATTCGTTTCTCTACCTATACACATTTTATCATTTGCTCTCCCATTTGAGCCTTTGAAAGAGTAATTTCGTTTCAAATAAGAGCCCCAATGATCACTACCCTATAATGGAAAATTTTCAAATATCAAAAAGGGAATGGATTTTCAATGACCATTTCGTTACTTTGGTTGTCATGAGGTGTAAGAATGATGCTTTGGCCATCGTTTCTACAACCTAAACACTATTTATCCCTTGCATCCTCATTTGAGCCAAAATTGGAGGTTCTTTTCAAAGCATCTATGATCGCACCCCACATTGGGGAAGGAAAAAAAGGAAAAAAGAGAAAAGAGAAAAGCAAAAATGCTCAAAAAAAGAAAAGAGGGAATCACAAATTGGAGAAATTTGAATCTATCTGGGTTTCAATTTTTGGAAAAAAGAAAAGGAAGAGATTTGTCCGCGTGTATCGCCTACGTTTCACAAATATGGATGAACAAGGGTCTTCCTCAATCAGTTAATTCAGATACATGCCAGAAATTTCCCATTAATGAAAGTTTCCTTTCAGAGTTATTGTAAGGAACGGAATACAAGTCAGGCCATCTTCTTTTCCAATCAAACATTCTATCCCTAGTTATCCTTTTTGAGCCTTCAGAATAAAATATTTCGTTTGGCAACCCCTGAGAATCGCAAACCCCACACTGGGGGCGAGTTTGAGTTGAAAAGAAAGTTTCAAAAGGTGAAAAGTGAAAAGCAACAAAATCAAAAGCAAAAGAAGAAAAGAGAACCTCAGTTCAAAAATAAACTGGGGCAAAATTTTGTGAAAGTTCAAAAGAATGGCAAAAGGCCGAAAAGTCAAAAGAAAAAAGGAAATGAAAGTGAAAAGCCTCAATTGAGCAAAAACTGAGGCAAATTCTGATTTTACCCTAAAATTGGGTTTGGCGCAACAATGCGATCTCAGATTCTTCAAACCACTTTTGAAATCCGTTTTCAAGCCTTAACTTTTCTAAGCACCCCACCTGACCCCATTACAAAGCCGAAAGTCCTGACTTCTGTTCTTTGCACTGGCCTTGTCAAGGAAATCTCTGATGTCGAAAATTTTAGCTGTATTTCTGAATTGATTAGGTGTGAGGTTGACACTGCTCTTCATGTGAAACCCCGCGAGGGTATTTTTGAAAAGGGGGAAAAAGAAGAGAAAAACGAGCAAAATGAATGCAAAAGAAAGATGCAAAAAGATTTGATGCTGAAAGACCCTGTTGGGTGATGATAAAAAGTCAAACAAAGTCCAAGAATCTGGAGTCCAGATGGGGGCAATGTTGAAATGCGATCTTCGGCGCAATGTCCTTTGGAAATTATTTCTTTAGCTATCGTTCTCAAGCCAAATTACAAGCTAATAAAGTCCATCGTTGACTTATTCATTCATGACAATCCAAAGTGAGGATTATGCTCATAAAAATCTATCATAAGGGTATAACCAGATTTCACATGTTTAGCTATCATTTCTACCCAAAATTTTGCAAGCCCATGAAGCTTATACGTCGACTAAGTTTTCTTAAGAAATAAGGGTGACAAACTCTTTGCTTTCACTAAGATGTGGTATTGAAGGGATTACATACCGTTTGGGCACAAAGAATAGGACAAATCTTTACCTCCCATTTCCAAATCAGACATAACACCCATTACCCAAAGCATCAATGCTAAAGTGAAGAAGGAATCGCTTGTAATTTGGCATTATTTTGAGAAATTCATCACGAAATTTTCTATGTGATTTTAAGCAAGACGTTCAGATTTCTTCACATTTTATAGGAAACACAGTTTCTTGCTTTGTTCAAATAAATGGAGGGGCATCCAAACCAATTTTTTACATTCAAATGGGCCCATGCTGGGGCAAAATTTTTATTGGCAAGATTTCGCAAAATAAGCCCACACTGGGGCAAAATTTTTTATAAGTTCATTTGAGGATTTCGTCAAAGAGCCAAGTAATATACTTTCAAATCAATCACACTGCTCTTTCTATGAATAGTAGTTGCAATATTTTGAAATTCAAGTGCATGTCATGCTTTGTTAAGCCCCCTGTGCAGGTATTCATGGGTCCAAACAATGGAGAAACATCAATTGAGATGGAAGGCCGATGCCGGAAAAGTGAAGCAAGAAGAAAGAAGAAGAAAAGGGCCGACACTGAGGCAATGTATTTTTGGAAAAGATTCTCTCGAAAATCAAAATCCAAAAATCCAAAAAATCATCAATCAAAAATCAATCAGAAAAATCAAGGAAAATCAAATTCAATTTTTTGTTTCTTGAAAAATCAATTCTTGTTGGCGATGTCTTGGCATATGCCGCGCGCTCTTCTATTTCCCCCTTTCTTTGACAATCACGCTTAATTTCTTGACCAATTGGATGGCAGGATTGGGTCTTATCCCACTGGCCATTCACTTTATCACGTTGGGCCTGGACTTGGTGCCGCCAACATCACTTTATCACGTTGGGACCGGGTTTCATCCCGCCAATCTCGGCAGGACCGGGTATAATCCCGCTGACCGTGTTTATCAAATTGGGACCGGGTTTTATCCCGCCAATCTCGGCAGGACCGGGTATAATCCCGCTGACCGACCGGGTTTTATCCCGCACCGCTTATCTCGGCAGGACCGGGTATAATCCCGCTGACCGTTTTTATCAAATTGGGACCGGGGTTTCATCCCGCCAATCTCGGCAGGACCGGGTATAATCCCGCTGACCGCTTTTTATCAAATTGGGACCGGGTTTCATCCCGCCAATCTCGGCAGGACCGGGTTTAATCCCGCTGACCGCTATCTCACATTGGGACCGGGTTTTATCCCGCCAATCTCGGCAGGACCGGGTTTTATCCCGCTGGCCGCTTACCTCGGCAGGACCGGGTTTTATCCCGCTGACCGTCCACACCCCGTCAGGCTCAGATGTTGTCTCACTGACCAATTCATCATACTGGGGCAAATTTTGAAAAGATTTCCTCAAAAGATCAGAAAAATCAAAAATCCAAAAATCCAAAAATCCAAAAAATCAGAGAAAAAAATCAAAAAATCAAATCAAGTTCATCACGGCAGGCTCGGGTTTGATCCCACTGTCCGATTGTCAAAAGCATTTCATTTTCATAGCCACTGGAGCGTGAGGTGAGTCCCGCCAGTGAGCATTTCATTTTATACTACCGCTAGCCGTGGGTCTATCCCATTTAAATTTCTGTCAGGGTCTATCCCATTTACATTTCAGTCCGGGTCTATCCCGTGGGTCTATCCCATTTACATTTCTGTCAGGGTCTATCCCGTGGGTCTATCCCATTTACATTTCTGTCCGGGTCTATCCCGTGGGTCTATCCCATTTACATTTCTGTCAGGGTCTATCCCGTGGGTCTATCCCATTTAAATTTCTGTCCGGGTCTATCCCATTTAAATTCCTGCTCGGGTCAGTCCCGATTTTAAATTCATGTTGGTGTCAGTCCCGTCTTTTAATTTCTTGTTCAGATCAGTCCATTATAAATTTCTCGTCCCAGTCAATCTCGTCAAAATGGGTCAGTCCCCATCGTTCGAGCCGTTCACAGCCAAATAACACAGGTAAGTTTTGGTGTCTACTTCTTTGTCTCAAGTTTTTTCAAAACTCAGACAAAGAGGGGCAAACTGTAGACACCAAATTTTAGCTCAAGTTCATTTACTCTTTATTTCTTAGTTTTTGTTTTTGTCATGTTTGTTTTATTCATTTTTAGTTTTTAGTTTTTTTAGTTTCATGTTGTTATTTTATTTTTAAGCTTTTAGCATGGAATTTCTCAAAAGAAAAAAGAAAACAATGGAAAATGTGGAAAAAGATTGAAAAATGTCCATTTTTGTTGTTTTAGTGGTTTAGATTTTTTTTAAATTATTATTATTATTGTTACTTAGTTTTGTTGACAATTTTGTTAATTTGTTATTATTATTTATTTATCTTTATTTTTATCAATTTTGCTTGATGGAAAAAGAAAAAAAAGAAAAAAGAAAAATGATGATGAGAATCGCGGCACGCAAGCTGCGTTTTGGTCGCAGCTTGCAAGAGAACTTTGGGGCAGCCCCTGGCTGCAAATTGCAGAAGAAGGACTGAAGGTTTTAGGGTTGGGTACCCCGTATAAGTAGAATGAAAAGCTACAGCCGCAAGGGGGGAAAGGAGAGAGAGTTAAGCGGCTGAAAAGAAAACAAAGGAGAGGAAGCTTTTCTGGGCTAAACAAAACCGAGAGAAAAGGAGAAAAATCTGGGCTGAGGTCTGAGAGAGAAAGAGCGTAGAGAGCAAGGAGGGAGAGAATGGGCGGCTGAAGGAAAAAACAGCAAAGGCAAAAATGAAACAGAGGGAGCTCGGTTTTGGGAGAAGGGATAGAAACACAGCAAAAAAAAAGGAAAGGAGTTCTTTAGGAGTGAACGGATAGAGAGAAACCAGATGAGAGTGAGGGCTGAACTGAAAATTCTGAGAGAGAACATCTGGAAAGTGAGGGCTGCTACCAAGAGAGCAAAAGAGAGTTTGTGAGGACAAAAAGGAAAGCGATAGAGAAAGCAAGAAGGATCTTCGGCTGGGATAGAAAAATATTACGAAAAAGGAGAAAACTGGGAAGGAGCAAGAAGAATCCTCGGCTGGAAGTTGCAGGAGGGGATCGGCTGGGCTTCCATTCGTCATCGCCTGACATTTCCTTCGAGCATCCAAAAGAATCATTTGAGCCTTTTCTTGGTCATCACACGTTCCATTCCTTGGTCAAGGTATTGTATTCACCTTTTTTTTTATAGTTGAAAGCTGCTTGCTTTAGTCGGTTGTTTGCATTCCTTTGCTGTTTACTGGTTCTGCTTTGGATTCAATATGATTGATGGTTCTTATTTGGGTAATGAAAAATCTGAAGTTTGGTTGAGGAATCGGTGTCTTGCGTGATTGTGTCTTAGCCGAAAGGAAGAATTGCAGAAAGTTTGCAGCTTTGATTGTTTCTGTGCACTTAGCTCCTCTGTGTTTTATGACAAGATAATGCTAATCCATACCGAATGTCCTTTGAAATAGTTTGCTCTATGAATGAACAAAAATCATCAGCTCACTTCCGTTCATGAAACTAGAGTGAAGCGAGCGAAGTACATTGCTGCAAATCCTCACGTTGCTTTTGCTGTCTTTTATGTTTGCACTTGTAAATCTAATAGAGTGAGGTAGAAACAAGCGCATATTCAGATGATGTAGTTGGCCATTTGTGGCTGATGTTCTTTCATTGAGTGTCTAGTGCACATTTTATCATGTTTAAATGGATTGTGTTTTGTGTTTTTGATAAAAAATGATGCTTTGTTGTTCATGACAGCGATAGCAGAAATTTCTGGAATTGCCTATCCTCTTGCTAAGTCTTTTAGTTTATTTGGATTTTGAGTTTGGTAATTTTGTTGTTAAGGTCAAGGTGGAGTTTTGGATTGAGTGTAGTTTGCTGATGGGATAGTGGTTTAACAGAATAAAAATTGTAGCATCTCTCTCGGTTGCAAGAAGCTCATTCTTTGCATGAAACTTGCATGAAAAATTCCCTTTTCCTTTGCTGTTGGGCCACTTAAATGTTTGGTTTCAATTCTGCAACAAGGGTCTGCGTTTCATTTAGTCAGTAGTTGAAGTTTTGGAAGTTGAACTCACTTGCATGATGAAGTAAAAAGAGCCTCGGCTGGGAAAAATTGCAGAAACTTGCGGCATTTCTTCTCTTTCCTTGCAGAACAGTTTTTTTGTGTAGCTGGTATGCATGTGTCGCGCCCCACTTTTCGATTGAGTGAATGTGTTGTGATGTGTGTGTGAAGTGTGTGAACGTGTGCAAACTGAAAAGTAAAAGGCCATGGGACTTAGAATGCGACGATTTGGCCAAGTGAAGTTCAAAAGGGTTTTTTGTATCAAAAATGGAGTCGCCACTTGGTATAGAGTTAGGGTGTACCAAGTCACCCAAAAATGATTTTTGTTTTTTTGAATAAAAAAAGTAAATAAACCCTTTTTGAGAACTTTCGGGTCTACGTAACCAGAAGAGGGATCGGGGGTCACATTTGACGAAGGGGAAGGCAAGGATAAAAATCCAAGGCACCCCTTCGACCTAGCCAAGGCTAGTTGCGTGACTTGAACCAATTTTTCCTAATTTTTCTACCCAAGGTATGTATCGCGTATTGGATATGTCTATATGAATGCAAAACCTAGACCTAGGGGGATTGGGGGAAATTTCTCTTCAAAGGTTGAGTGGTGCCAATCACATTAATTGTGAAGCCCAATAATGATCCTTTTGGAGAGGTCACACCTAAACCTAAATGACGTGAAAAATGAGTGGAATGCATGCCATGTGAAAGTGTGAGTTTGTGTGAAGTGAGGAAAATGATAAAAGTAATAAGATAAGAGTGAAGGTGTGCAAATGTAGATGAAAGTACTCGTGTGCGAGTGAAGATAAAATGCTCGTGTGCAAGTGAAGATAAAAGGGTTCGTGTGCAAGTGGAGACAAAAAAGTGTTCGTATGCAAGTGAAGATAAAAAAGGTGCATGTGTGCAAATGAGACAAAGGTGAAAATGTAATGATAGAGTGGATTGAGAATGCATGAGCCTAGGGAATTCATGCATATTGGGTACGGGGAGACCTAAATCGTGACTTGATTTTTCCTTTGATAGAGGGAATATAAGCGTGCTAAGGTTTAGAAAAAGCCACACTCGTCTATATCCCATATTTAAGGGGACTCTCACGCAAATGTACCCTAACTAGCATGAGATGCAAAAAATCCTAAAATGAGGGAAAAGGGGCTCGAGGAGCATGCCAAATGATAAAACTAAGAAAAATGCATGACATGTAGTGAACATGCAAATATGCACTAACAAAAAGGGATGGCCTAATGAGCCACAACTAGCATTGGACTAGTGTGGTGACGTACATTCATCCATTCCATTCATTCATGGTTATGAAAGCAAGTAGACATGCCAAAACGCTCGTAAACACGTAGCACGTAGCACTTAGCATGCTCGACTAGATGCAAGAGCCTACTAAAGCAATTAAACATGTAGCAACAAAAACAAGCAACCAAGGGGAAGGGGAAATGGACCAGATGCTCTCCGAGCGCTATCTATTACAAGCCAAGAGGTGTACACATACCCCATAAAAGCATAAAAGGGAAAGGGTGAATGGACCAGATGCTCTCCGAGCACTATCTATTACAAGCCAAGAGGTGTACACATACCCCATAAAAACTTAAATAAAAGTAAAAAGCAAGTAAATGCACGCAGGGAGGTAAGGAAAGCGAAGTAGACATGCATGTTCACATAACACGTAGGAGCACGTAGGGTCAAATGAAGTGCAAATGAGGGATAGAGTGTACCTCCCTTGAAGCGACGCCCTAACGTAGTGAAATTACTAATTTACCCTCCAAAATAATAAACAAGTCAAGGTACCACTTAAATTATCGAATAATCACACGAAACAACCATTAAACACAAACAAATGGAAATTGAGCATGAAACGAAAATTAAATATGGAATAGACCATGCATGTGCAAGCAAAACTCGGTCTCAAATAAAAAGCCTCAAGAATCTAAAATGGAGTGCTAAATTGAAATGCTGAGAGTGGAATCTATCGCCATCAAGTGCAAAAAATCACGAAAGGAAGAAATGGAAAATTATTAAAGTTTTAGAAACAAGATTAGCTAAGCAAAATTTAAATCAAACAAAATCAAGACCACCAATGCTTCCAAGCTACCAAACTTTCATGATTTGATCCTAGAATTCTATTAACATTGTCCACAATTCACATGAAAAAACATATCAAGGCCTAATCACACAAAAGAGATCCAATTGCGAAAATTAATCAACCATGCAAGCCCAATCAAAATGTTCAAGGAATTTTAAAAGGTCAAATAGCAAAGAAAAAGTCAAGCCATGGTTCCAATTGCAACTATCCTAGGATCTAATTGCAAGAAATTTGAATGTAATTGGGCCTTAGTAGATCAAGAGGGGATTTGGGGGATCAAAGTTCAATTTGTAGAAATTACTTCATGCATAAGCATGCAATCACGTAGCTTTCTTCTTTAGACAATGCTTCTGCAATCACTTTCACAAACTTGTGAAGCTTTTGGTAAGAAAACTCTAAACGAAATCCATCAAAACATTTCCTACATTCCATTGTTCATTCACAAATTTTCAACTCAATCATTTTTGTTCAGTTTTCATGAACCCCTTGGATAGAAATCAAACCAAGAAATCAAAAAACAAACAGCAAGAATGCAGCAAAGATAGTTGCAAAAACATATGCTCCAACCAGCCCATGAACCGAATGAAACCTTCTCCATTTCTGGTTGCTAAATTTCTGCCAAAGCTTCTCACCAATTACCCAAACAACTCAGACAAACTCCCAGCTCAATATTGATTAGCTTCCATAAGACCGACATCACATACAGCAGTTAATCATGCTAAACAAAAGAGTCAAAACAGAGAAAAGCCACAATCTCCAATTTGTTGCTGCAACTCTGCAGCTCATATCATGAATTTCCAACAAACTTTCAGATTCAAGATACATCAGAAATGATACATATTCATGCTAAAATCCGACCCAAGCAAACCAGAAACAATCGCAAACATTCCTGCATTTCCTAATTGGATCATTGCCGCAGCTTTATCATTTCAGCTAGGATGCCTAACTTGAATGTTTTACTACTGGAAATCGACATCCAACTACACAAATAACAAGGTGATCAAGCTACTGCAATTTCATCATCCGAAAGCAAGAGAAAGGCTGCGGCAAATGGGCCGACAACCGTCATTGCAGCAGACTCCCTTTCATGCGCAAAAACAATCACACCTCATTTGAATTCAGCCAGCAAAAAAAATCCTCAAGCTATCTTCAAACTTTGCAAACGTAGGGAATTGAGATTTCAACATGAGTATCCGAATATGAAACACACACAAACTGGAAACTTTAACAACCATCCGACATGTGATTTCAAACGCAGAATCGAACGAATCAGCCAAGGAAATGTTATTTTTCTTTTCAAAGTTAACACCTTTACCACTAAACTACAACTTGAGGATGAAATTAACAACAACAAACAGATTTGGAAACCTATCGAACTTGTCATGCAAAAATAATCAACGAAAGGCAGCGACTTTAAGCTATGAAGATAAAAAAAAAAAGGGTTACCGCAAAGCTTCTGTTTCGGCAAAGGTTGGCAGCGGGTATGGAAAAAACTCCAGCAACTCCCGAAGCTCTCCTCACTTCCCTCCTTGGTCTCTTTTGCTTCCCAGATTCCCCCTCCAAACCTCTCCTTTGTTTTTCCCTCTGCTCAGTTTTTCTTCCGCCGTTCACTTCCCTCTTACTCTCGCTCGAACCCCCAGCCGCCCTTCCTTCTTCCTCTGGTTTCTCTTTCTTGTACGAAGCTTGATTGATAAAAAAAATGGAGTCTTTATTCTCCTTCTCCCCGTCAAGCTTAGTTTCTTTCTCACAGCCCCTCAACTCCAGCTCTCTATCCGTATCCTCTCTCTCTCTGTTTCGTTCTTTCGTTCATCCACAGCCGCCCCCCAGAAGCAATCTTCTGACCTTTCCCTTTATCTAGTTCTTGCTCCCGACTCACTCTCTCAGTTTTTCTTAGCCGTTAACTACCTTCTCATCCCCAAAACCCTTGCTCAATTTTCTTTCAGCCCGTCGATGCTCTCTTCTTCTCAGCTCCCAGTTTTTCTTTTTCGTTCTTGACTCTCCCCGAAGCTTACCCTTTTTCTCCTTTCTTGCGGCTACCATTTCCTTTAGCTTTTATATCCCCAGTTCAACCCTAAGAACCTCTGTCCTTTTTCTGTATTTTGCAGCTTCAGGAGCCGTCCCAGATTTTTTTTTGCAAACGGCGCAAGTCCGCAGCTTTCATGCTGCGGCAACAATTTTCCTTTTTTTTTTTTTTTTTTTTTTTTTTACTTTCAACTTAATAAATACATAAATGATAAAATATAAATAATAATAATAATAACAAATTAACAAAAACCAAGTAATAATAATAATAAGAAGAAAACAAAAATAACTTTAACCAAAAACTAAACAAAAATGGCCATTTTTAATTTTTTCCAATTTTGCATTTTTCATCATTTTCTTTTTCTCAAAATAACTTAATAAAATAACTAAAGTGCCCAACGATTGAATTTAAAGAAATAAACATATTTTTGTGAACAAATTTCCCTTTTTCCTTTTCCTCTTTTTTTCATTTTTCCAACCCAACTAAAGCCTATTTTTTTTGAATTTTTCCTCTTTTTCCTCTTTTTTTCATTTTTTATGATTTTTCATTTTCATTTTTCTTTCAAGAAAGCATTGAATAAAAACAAAATGACTAAAATGATTTTTCTTTTCTTTCTAAAAACTCTATAAACTTAAAAACTAAAAAAAACTAAAAACTAAAAACTAGAAACTAAAATCTAAAACTTAAAAGTGATTAAAAACCTAAAATGACAAAATAAAAATGAATAGACAAACTAAAAGGGCAAAATGAATAAAACTAAAATAAAATAACAACTAGAAATGCAAAACACACAACAATGAACTAAATGCAAGCGATCTAAAATAAAAATCATGAAGTAGATGCCACAAACAAATTATTCAAAATTTGGTGTCTACAGTTTGCCCCTCTTTGTCTGAGTTTTGAAAAAACTTGAGACAAAGAAAGTAGACACCAAAACTTACCTGTGTTATTGGGCTGCAACAGATTCCAACGAACAGGAATTCTAAAAAAACGGGACTGACCCGAACATGAAAAATAAAACGGGACTTACCCGAACAGAAATTTAAAACGGGACTGACCCGAACAGGAATTTTGAAATCGGGACTGACCCGAACAGGAATTTAAAATTGGGATAGACATACGGGATAGACCCGGACAAAAATGTAAAATTGGGATAGACCCACGGGATAGACCCGGACAAAAGTGGGATTGACTAGAGATAGGAAATTCAAATCATGGGACTGGCCCGAACAAGCTTTAATCACGGGACTGACCCGAAAATGCTTTTGATCATGGGACTGACCCGAAAAATGCTCTTGATTGTGGGACTGACCCGAAAATGCTCTTGATCGTGGGACTGACCCGAATGAGCTTTTGATCATGGGACTGACCCGAAAATGCTTTTGATCGTGGGGCTGACCCGAATGAGCTTTTGACCGTGGGACTGACCCGAATAAGCTTTTTAAACTTTTAATCGCGGGACTGACCCGAACAGGCTTTTGATCATGAGACTGACCCGAAAATGCTTTTGATGCGATGGGACTGACCCGAAAATGCTTTTGATCGTGGGACTGACCCGAAAATTTTTGATCATGGGACTGACCCGAAAATGCTTTTTGAATAAACTTTTGATCGGGACTGACCCGAATAAACTTTGATCGTGGGACTGACCCGAATATGCTTTTGATCATGGGACTGACCCGGAAATGATTTTAATCGCGGGACTGACCCGAACAGGCTTTTGATCATGGGACTGACCCGAATAAGCTTTTGATCGACTGGGACTGACCCGAATAAGCTTTTTGATCGTGGGACTGACCCGAAAATGCTTTTGATCGTGGGACTGACCCGAAAATGCTTTGATCATGGGACTGACCCGAAAATGCTTTCGATCATGGGACTGACCCGAAAATGCTTTGATCATGGGACTGACCCGAAAATGCTTTTGATAAAATTTGTGTTGATTTCTGAGTGATGATTTTTCTTTTTGCTTTTCTTTTGACTTTTGAAAATCTTTCCAAAAAAATTAATTTGCCCCAGTATGATGAATTTTTGCAACTTGAGTCCAGAGTTGATTCGGTATCGCCATGCTGTTGCATTTTTGATGAAATTTGCTTGCAACATTTTCAATCTGCCTTTGTTCACCGGAGGACTCTTTCCGACACCGATTCCAGTGCGAGGTGTGATTACTTTCATCTGTGCATGCAGTTTTTCTGCAAAAAGAAAAGAAAACAAAGAAATTGCCACCATCATTTGATCCGTTTTCCTTTGAGAATCGTGTAAACATGAGTCTTTCGATGCCTTTATCAACTTTTGTTGCGGCAGCCGATTGAGTTGGATTTTTCACCCTAAGGCTTTTCTGATTTACACACTGATCAGGTATGAGCTTTGCCATATTGTGAAGTCTGCGTAACTGACTTTGTTGAACCTTAACCCTTTTCAGGAGATGACTGAACCCATGTATGTTTCGAATAAACCACGGGGGTTGTTATTCACCAAAATTCAAAGATAAAGAATGAAGTATGCAAGAAAATTCACATGTCATACAAGAATGCACACATAACCATTTGTGCTTAAATTCTACAAAAATGCCATGAATGCAAGTAATTTGGAAAAAGTGAGCTTTGCAAAAGAATGTTTTACAAAATGACACAGTTTTGGCCAACAAATGTCATATTCAATTCTCTGGATATCTTTGTTCTGGAATTCAAAATTGACAGAAGTATGACAAAATGAGGAGAAATCCAAATGAATCGAATCACCAGCTGTTCTTCCTCGTGCACGCTTGCTGCAAAATCCTACCTTAGCGCCCTTTCGGGTTTTCACCAAGGTTGCCCCCACTCCTTTTCTTTTCTTTTGTTTTTGTTTTTGTTTTTCTTTTTTTTGAGGTGCCCTTTCGGGTTTTCACCTAAGGAACAATAGAAAAACTCAACCATAATCGACTCAGGAGTATGAACTGAAGATTGCTGACATCAGTGAAATGCGCTTCCCTTGTAAGATTAGGCGAAGGCATTATGGACATCACTTGCCAGTTGATTAGCAAATTTCCCAATAGAAAATACGGCAAATGACGAAAGCCAGGACTTTGGGCTTTTGAAATGAAGTCAGGTGGGGTGTTTTTCAAGAAAAGTTGAGGCTTGAAAGCAAATTTTGATGAAAGGGGTGTGAAATAGCCCGAGATTGCATCATTTTGAAATTATTTCCAATTTTGAACGAAACTGAGGAAAATTTTGCCCCAGTTTGATTGGATTCTTCTCTTCGTGCTTTTCATTGCACATTTCACTTTTGCATTTTTCTTCAAAAACTAAATTTGCCCCAGTGTGGGGTTATTCCCCTTTTCTCTTTTTTCTTCTTTTTCAAAAATAAATTTGCCCCAGTGTGGGGTTTTCCTTTCCTTTCTGATCATTTTTCAAAATGAATTTGCCCCAGTGTGGGGTTTGCAGTTCTCAGGGGTTGCCAAACGAAAATTATTGTTCTGATAGCTCAAAGGGGATGACTAGGGATGAAATGTTTTGATTGGAAAGGAAAATGGCCTGACTTGTGCCTCGTCCCTTGCGCGATTTCCTAGAAGGAATTTGCATAATGAAATAAAGAACATCTTACACATGTCCGAGTTGATAGGTTGAGGGAATGTCTGTCCATCCATTTCTCCTTTGAACACCCAATAAGCTTTGTCAATTTGAAGCAAATTTGCCTTCGACTTCGTCTTTCATCGCTTTAGCGCTTTGTTTCCTTTTCAGAAGAGCGGTGGCGGACATAGGTCATGCTTATGACATTCAGCTGTTTTTCATCAATTAGAATCAATCATTGGTAACCCTACTCTGACCAATCAGCTTCGAGCTTGGCAGGGGAGGAATTTTTATCAATGAAGGGATCTTGGCCTTTTCCATGAAGGTTTTTCCAAGGGATGGATTTTTAATGGAGGGATTTCAATGAAGCGAGTTTTGTATGAAGAGATTTCTGGATGAAGGGATTTTTCAATGAAGGCTTTTTCAAGGAAGGGAGTTTTCAATGAAGGAATTTTTGGCCTTCTCAAAGAAGGGATTTTTCAATGAAGGAATTTTGGCCTTCTCAAAGAAGGGATTTTTCAATGAAGGATTTCTTAATGAAAGGACTTTTGGATGAATGGTATTGTCGGAATCCAGAACAGTGATATTCAAAGGGTCAAATAATTTCATCCTTGGCCATCTTAAAAGAATTTAAAAGAATCAAGACAATAATCAAATCAAACAAATTATGCATTTCATGCAACTCCAAATCAAAGTGGAAACAAGATAAACTCAATTGCAAAAGATGCCTTCATTAAACTATTCACATATGCAAAAAACTGTTTTTGTGAAATTTAGTAAATAACAACCCCTAGATTTACCAAAAATCCCTTCGAGAGGGAAAATACTCGGCCATCCAAATGGTGCAACGTGCCTTCAAGATTCTCAGATTTCGTCACTGGAGGTGGATGCCTCTAAAGTGTCCTCATGTTTGGGAAAGGGGTTTGTGCTTACACTTGGTCCTTGTCCACCCCTTCCTCTTAGCACTATTTCCCCAGCCTCGATCATGTCTTGGACTTTGTGCCTAAGTGCCCTGCAATCGGCGGTTGAGTGGCCAGGTACTCCCGAATGATAGGCACACATAGCATGTGGATTGTACCCAATAGGCATGCCATGAAGGTAAGTTGGAGGGGGAATCACGCCTATTTTGTTGGCAACCTTCAATTGCTCATACATTTGGTCCAAAGGCCTGCCTAGGTTGGTGAAGGTTCGGGTACGGCTTTGATTGTAGGTTTCAGTGGGTCGGGGATAGTTGTAGGTGGGTCTACTTGGTGGGGGAAATCTTTGGTGGTAAGGAAGCCGAGGACGAGCTTGTTGAAAGCTTGGTTGAGGTATTTGGAAAGGGGTTGTAGGCGGGTTGGCATAATTTGAGCGAGGTCGAGGATGAGTGATATTGGTGTGGTAAACAAGATGAGGATTTGAGTAGTAGGGGTAAGGGTTTGAGTTGGTAGGGTATTGTCGAGGTCTGGGTCTTGGGACAGGGTTTTGATTCCAGGTGAAGGCAGTTTCCCCCTCTTTCTTTTTAAATTGCGGGTTCTTCTCACTAGTCCCCTGTCCTTGCAAAGCATCCAACTGGGATTTGAGGGCAGAGACATTAACAATCTTCCCAGCTTTCACGAAGTCATCGTACTCCTCAAGTTTATTGACAATGGCGGCGAACGAGCATCCAGTCATGCGGAAAATTTCTTCAAAATACGGGGGATCATGTGCTTTAATGAAAGTGCGTATGATTTCGTCCTCAGTCATTGGTGGCTCAACTTTTGCAGCTATTTTCCTCCACCTCTTAGCATAGGTTTTGTGGTCTTCAGAGGGTTTTCTTTTTGTTCCTTCCAACGTGGTTCGCGTCGGAGCCAGCTCGCAGTTGTACTCGTATTGTCTGATGAAAGCATTGGATAGATCAAGCCAGGTCTTCACCTCCTCCGGCTTCAAATTCGAATACCAATCAAGTGCGTCGCCTTCCAGACTTTCTGGGAATAGCCTTAAAGGTAAACTTTCATCATCCACCGGCCTACCCAATTTATTGGCGAACAATCGGAGATGCGTCTTGGGATTGCCCGTGCCATCGTATTTGTTGAACTTCGGAGTTTTGAATCCCTCAGGCAATTGAACATTTGAAAAGAGACACAGCTCGTCATAGTCCAAGACTCCTTGCTTGTTCAACCCCTGACTCTTCCTCATAAACTCATCAAAACGATCAAGGCGTTTGAGCAGCTTTATATCAACGGGAGCAGAAGATTCCCCCATTTCTGCCTTGGTTTGAACAATATGGTCTGGTAGGAATGGCTCAGCAACAGGGTGATAAAAGGTATGTGGCTCAGGTGGTATATTTGAAGTGATTTGGGGTGGTGGACCTCGCGTGTGAGTAAGAAAAAATGAAGGATGAGGAGGGTAAGTGTATGGCAAATTTGTGGTGGGATAGGTGAAAGTTTCTTCGGGTGCAATAGGAAATGATGGAGTAACAGTGGCATGGGCCGAAGGTAGGACAAATGGCCCTTGCTCAGGCTGTCTGGCGGGTACAGGTTCGGGTTGAATTCCGCTGCTAATTAGCTCATCATTCAACTTCCTTTGGGCGGCCATCTCATACGCCATCTCTCCAAACTTGGTAAGCATCTCAGTCAACTGAATCCCCGAACTTGCAGTCTCGGGTTGAGCGGTAGTAGCAGACCTATCTGACTGTTCCGGTTGTGAACTCATGTTTACACGACTCCTCTGGGCTTGACTACGGGATCGCGTTATGATGGGGCTTCGACGAGAAGCTATATTTAAATATTACCTGAGAATTTTGAAAGGAATTGTCTTTAGATTTAACCCTTGCTTAGATATTCCAATAAAAATAAAGAAAAGGAAAAGAAAAAGGCAAGAGTTAGTAGATATCCAGAAAAATCGGATGCATGTCCTATGGGGGAACCCTTTTATGCCAAGGGTAGGCCTAGCATGAAAATGCAAACCTCTGAGGTAGGCACCATACCATACCTGATGGATCTGATCAACTCATTGAGTGGAAAATAATTTTTTTGAAAAATTTGGTCAATTGGAGTGACGAGAGATTTGTCAAAATGAGGACAACGTCCGAATAGAGTGATCATTTGTGATCGATACAAGAATTTGCAAAAACGCACGGGTTTGACCTTGACGAATTTCCTATCGAAGAAGATTGGAATTCGTTGACCAAGTTTTCTCAGTGAAGCACGGGTCCAAAAATCCCAACTAATCAAATGCAATGGATGATTTTTCCAAAATCGACTAGATTTCCCAATTTGGAATTTGACAATGAAACCCTAATAGGGCAAATGGGTTGAACGAAATTGACAATTTATTTAAAATCGACCGAATTACCCTAAAAGGGAAACAGGTCAAATGAATTGAATGAAATTTATCCAAAATTAATCAGATTACCTTAAAAAGGGTAAATTGATCAAATGAATGAAATTGAATTAGTGATTGATTCAAAAATAGCCCGAATGACCCTAAAAAGGGTAAATTGGTCAAAAGACCCTAAAAAGGGTAATTTGGTCAATGGAATTGATAATTTATTCAAAAGCGACCGAATGACCCTAAAAAGGACAAATTGGTCAAAAGACCCTAAAAAGGGTAAATTGGTCAAATGAATTGATGATTTATTCAAAATCGACCGGATGACCCTAAAAAGGGTAAATTGGTCAAATGAATTTATTTCAAAAATGATTAGATTGTACTTAAAATTGAATGAATTGAAAAAAAATGGATTGGACAAGATGGATGATTTGTTCAAAAGTCGATTGAATTATTCGCCCACTGGGTGGTTTCAAGAAATCATTACAATGCCTTGGTCTATGAGCCTCTAAAATCAAAATTTGGCCTCTATATTTATCGTCTCAACAATGAGGAATCATTTGTGAATTTTCTTCGAATTAATGTCCTTTTACGCAAGGGAATTTTACCAATTTTGAGAAAATGGCCAAAAAGTGATTATTAGATGCTCATATTCCAAAAATTGCTTCATGAAAATGATCGGATCTTTACCTTACCTTGTGCACTACCCCTTCGGATGGTACGAGAAAGGTAAACGTGCAAGTCTCATTTGGATTATATATCCGAGACATGGGGTGGTTTATTCCTAACACGGGATCCCCTAAATGGCATTCCCTTTCTAGGGTTTATGCGTGATGCCAGTTTATTAAAGCGATATAAATATGTGACAAATATGGCCTAAAGGATATAAATAATGCAACGGGGGAAAAGGTCTAAACATGAAATGTATTTACTGAAAGGTAAGTGCAAAGACTGAAATTTAGACATGTGAGCTATCTAGTGGATGAGTCACTAAAAGAGTGCCAAAGAGGCCCCTTATTGCTATGGCACATGAATGCAGGCCAAGAAAACAAAAAAATGGTTAGTGCAGTTGATAGTACACATAACACATTGTAACAACAAGATAAAGCAATCAAAGCAATAAAAAGGAAAAAAGGGTTGGACCCCTCCCCTCGTGAATAGTGTCCCTAGCTTAGGATAAGGCCGACTCTACCCTAGGCAAGCTATCATGGATGCATGAGGTTGGGGTTCACTAATGCATCTAGACTCGATGAGCTCAGGTCCCCGAGCCTTCAGACTTAGAAACCAAGGGTCACCAATCCCAAGGTTCTTTGTCGGTGGCTCGAGCGATTCCCCAAACACCGCTACGCACACATCGTGTCACGGCTACGTGTTTGAGTGAATCTATCAAAACCTCAATCTTCGACCAAAAGCTAAAGGCTATCAACCAATAGCTTTAAGCGGAAGATTGAGTGACCCATTGGAACATGCTACACACACATCGTGTCGTGATCACATGCCCAAGTGAGTCACCTAATCCTAATAGGGTGGAGTGGCGTGACAAGCCACTAAAGAAAAATAAAAGGGATAAAAGAAGTAAAGCGTATGCTCGTATGCTAGTGCTCGTTTGGAGGGGAAGGGTCAAGAACCAACGCGAGGCTCTAGGGCGACCCATACCTCCCAAAATGCAATGCAAGCGCGAGATAACAAGTAAACATTCATTCAAACATACATTCGTGAGTCGAGGGATTGGTTTGATTACGTACATAAGACAAAAGGTCCTAAAAATGAAAAAATGCAATCCTAATATCCAAATGCAATGCATAAAAAGGGTAGAAAAAAGGAAACGAATGGTTAAGTCAAAATGCTTGGACCCACTTAGGAAGTCCCCAGTGGAGTCGCCAACTGTCGCGCCCCACTTTTCGATTCGAATGTGTGTGGTGTGCAATGTGTGAACGTGTGCAAAATGAAAAGTAAAAGGCCATGGGACTTAGAATGCGACGATTTGGCCAAGTGAAGTTCAAAAGGGTTTTTTGTATCAAAAATGGAGTCGCCACTTGGTATAGAGTTAGGGTGTACCAAGTCACCCAAAAATGATTTTTGTTTTTTTTGAATAAAAAAGTAAATAAACCCTTTTTGAGAACTTTCGGGTCTACGTAACCAGAAGAGGGATCGGGGGTCACATTTGACGAAGGGGAAGGCAAGGATAAAAATCCAAGGCACCCCTTCGACCTAGCCAAGGCTAGTTGCGTGACTTGAACCAATTTTTCCTAATTTTTCTACCCAAGGTATGTATCGCGTATTGGATATGTCTATATGAATGCAAAAACCTAGACCTAGGGGGATTGGGGGGAGAGGTCACACCTAAACCTAAATGACGTGAAAAATGAGTGGAATGCATGCCATGTGAAAGTGTGAGTTTGTGTGAAGTGAGGAAAATGATAAAAGTAATAAGATAAGAGTGAAGGTGTGCAAATGTAGATGAAAGTACTCGTGTGCGAGTGAAGATAAAATGCTCGTGTGCAAGTGAAGATAAAAGGGTTCGTGTGCAAGTGGAGACAAAAAAGTGTTCGTATGCAAGTGAAGATAAAAAAGGTGCATGTGTGCAAATGAGACAAAGGTGAAAATGTAATGATAGAGTGGATTGAGAATGCATGAGCCTAGGGAATTCATGCATATTGGGTACGGGGAGACCTAAATCGTGACTTGATTTTTCCTTTGATAGAGGGAATATAAGCGTGCTAAGGTTTAGAAAAAGCCACACTCGTCTATATCCCATATTTAAGGGGACTCTCACGCAAATGTACCCTAACTAGCATGAGATGCAAAAAATCCTAAAATGAGGGAAAAGGGGCTCGAGGAGCATGCCAAATGATAAAACTAAGAAAAATGCATGACATGTAGTGAACATGCAAATATGCACTAACAAAAAGGGATGGCCTAATGAGCCACAACTAGCATTGGACTAGTGTGGTGGCGTACATTCATCCATTCCATTCATTCATGGTTATGAAAGCAAGTAGACATGCCAAAACGCTCGTAAACACGTAGCACGTAGCACTTAGCATGCTCGACTAGATGCAAGAGCCTACTAAAGCAATTAAACATGTAGCAACAAAAACAAGCAACCAAGGGGAAGGGGAAATGGACCAGATGCTCTCCGAGCGCTATCTATTACAAGCCAAGAGGTGTACACATACCCCATAAAAGCATAAAAGGGAAAGGGTGAATGGACCAGATGCTCTCCGAGCACTATCTATTACAAGCCAAGAGGTGTACACATACCCCATAAAAACTTAAATAAAAGTAAAAAGCAAGTAAATGCACGCAGGGAGGTAAGGAAAGCGAAGTAGACATGCATGTTCACATAACACGTAGGAGCACGTAGGGTCAAATGAAGTGCAAATGAGGGATAGAGTGTACCTCCCTTGAAGCGACGCCCTAACGTAGTGAAATTACTAATTTACCCTCCAAAATAATAAACAAGTCAAGGTACCACTTAAATTATCGAATAATCACACGAAACAACCATTAAACACAAACAAATGGAAATTGAGCATGAAACGAAAATTAAATATGGAATAGACCATGCATGTGCAAGCAAAACTCGGTCTCAAATAAAAAGCCTCAAGAATCTAAAATGGAGTGCTAAATTGAAATGCTGAGAGTGGAATCTATCGCCATCAAGTGCAAAAAATCACGAAAGGAAGAAATGGAAAATTATTAAAGTTTTAGAAACAAGATTAGCTAAGCAAAATTTAAATCAAACAAAATCAAGACCACCAATGCTTCCAAGCTACCAAACTTTCATGATTTGATCCTAGAATTCTATTAACATTGTCCACAATTCACATGAAAAAACATATCAAGGCCTAATCACACAAAAGAGATCCAATTGCGAAAATTAATCAACCATGCAAGCCCAATCAAAATGTTCAAGGAATTTTAAAAGGTCAAATAGCAAAGAAAAAGTCAAGCCATGGTTCCAATTGCAACTATCCTAGGATCTAATTGCAAGAAATTTGAATGTAATTGGGCCTTAGTAGATCAAGAGGGGATTTGGGGGATCAAAGTTCAATTTGTAGAAATTACTTCATGCATAAGCATGCAATCACGTAGCTTTCTTCTTTAGACAATGCTTCTGCAATCACTTTCACAAACTTGTGAAGCTTTTGGTAAGAAAACTCTAAACGAAATCCATCAAAACATTTCCTACATTCCATTGTTCATTCACAAATTTTCAACTCAATCATTTTTGTTCAGTTTTCATGAACCCCTTGGATAGAAATCAAACCAAGAAATCAAAAAACAAACAGCAAGAATGCAGCAAAGATAGTTGCAAAAACATATGCTCCAACCAGCCCATGAACCGAATGAAACCTTCTCCATTTCTGGTTGCTAAATTTCTGCCAAAGCTTCTCACCAATTACCCAAACAACTCAGACAAACTCCCAGCTCCATATTGATTAGCTTCCATAAGACCGACATCACATACAGCAGTTAATCATGCTAAACAAAAGAGTCAAAACAGAGAAAAGCCACAATCTCCAATTTGTTGCTGCAACTCTGCAGCTCATATCATGAATTTCCAACAAACTTTCAGATTCAAGATACATCAGAAATGATACATATTCATGCTAAAATCCGACCCAAGCAAACCAGAAACAATCGCAAACATTCCTGCATTTCCTAATTGGATCATTGCCGCAGCTTTATCATTTCAGCTAGGATGCCTAACTTGAATGTTTTACTACTGGAAATCGACATCCAACTACACAAATAACAAGGTGATCAAGCTACTGCAATTTCATCATCCGAAAGCAAGAGAAAGGCTGCGGCAAATGGGCCGACAACCGTCATTGCAGCAGACTCCCTTTCATGCGCAAAAACAATCACACCTCATTTGAATTCAGCCAGCAAAAAAAATCCTCAAGCTATCTTCAAACTTTGCAAACGTAGGGAATTGAGATTTCAACATGAGTATCCGAATATGAAACACACACAAACTGGAAACTTTAACAACCATCCGACATGTGATTTCAAACGCAGAATCGAACGAATCAGCCAAGGAAATGTTATTTTTCTTTTCAAAGTTAACACCTTTACCACTAAACTACAACTT
>NW_020862763.1:0-22180 GCF_003713205.1 Coffea eugenioides | reverse complement strand
AGGTAATTTAATTGCATCAAGCATTTTAGGCTTTCCACATAGCTTCACTAAAGCAGCCACTTCCCTGCAAATTGTACACACAGCATCCTGGCATTGCAAAAGGCAAGAATCTGATCATTACTATCACTATGACAAATTGCTGTTAGACAGAAGTTAACCACTGAAAGATTCTGATTGATACTATAGAGCTACGGAAACTTGTAAGTGGAACTCTAGCAACATAAAAAGGTATAGCATAAAGCAATCTTATATCATGATGAAAATTGCTGGAATGCTACTGCAACATGAGGAAGATTTTCTCACTTTTATTTCTTCCAGATCTATTGTAGCAATACATAAAGGATGAAAACACTTTTCTCCAGTCTTTAAGCCTAAAGAAAGTTACATAGAACCAGGTAATAATACTGCTTAACATTTTCAACATTCTTTTAGAGATTCAAATACTAGTATAATGTACTAACATTCTTCATTTAGGGTCAGCTTCATTCAGTTCTTTTAGGTCATTTTTCTATACTAGAATATAATAAATTGAATGATCATACAAATTCAGGAGTAGGACCATACTAGGTCACCCTTTGAGCCATCCACATCAAGTAATTGTCCCTTTGATACCACCTTCAGTAATGAAGGGTCTAAGTGTAGAAATAATCAATGACAAACGCAATTATCTAGCTTTGGGTGGACCTGCAGGGTGATGAGGCTCAAGAGAACAGTAAACTTCCTTCATCCCACTATAATGTCACTCTTTGTCAAAAGAACTCATTTTGTAATTAACATTTCTTATCAATATACAGATTCTTTGCAAAAATTATAAAGTTACCACCTGGAAAGTTAAATTCCAAAGCAATTTAGAAATATGGAAGTAAATTCTTAAAATTTGACAGTTTGACCAAAAGAGACTATGATGTGCAACCAGAAAAAAGAAAGGAAAGCAAACAACGGCGTAACATGTTAAAAGTTTTAAAAAAAATTTAAAAAAAAAAAAAACTCAATCCGAATGGATATACGTTCATACAAAACAAAGAACGTAATGCATGCTCCAAAACTACCAATAAAAAGTTAGTGTACGAAGAAGAAAAGATGTAAACTACAGAACTTTAACTGTCATTGATTGTTTCACAAAAAAAGGTAAACAATAACCAATAAAAATATTTGAGAAAATTTATCCAAAAAAATTGACTATACGTGTACAATTTAGCACATGAGATAAAATTAATTTGTTAAACATAAAGTGCTATAACATAACTTTTTTAATCAAATAAAACAAAAGAATTAACATTAACTTGTTTGACCACCTTTCGAAAAAATTAATTGCTAGAACTTGAAGATGGAAAGTTGTACACAAATTCGATGGTCATGTTTTGACTTTTTAGTTTCATTGGTAAAAAAGAGAAAAAGAGAAAAAGGAGGGAACAATGAGGTATTGCTCAATCTATACGTGGGGCAAAATTCTCATTTTTTAATGATACTCCATAATTTATATGTAAAGTATGTGAAGACACTATTCATACTTAAAAGGAAATTATTCAAGATTCTTAGGCAGGCCTGCCTCCCCATGTCCCCATATGGCCTACACCCCCAATGGTCTGCCATTCACATGTTGCTTCAAAGTAACTAATAAGCTCAGGAGTTTGATACACAAAGTCTTGAACATCTTCTCTACTTATGCAGGAAAGGCTGCAACAGCTAACCTTCCCAAACACTTGCAATTGGATATTTTGAACTTTAAAGCAATACAAACAGTAAAACCAAAAGAAATGTCTTCAGATAAATAAATATTAACCAAGTATTAAACAATTAAGCAGCATTTTACAATAAACAACCTGCCCAATTTGTACTGCATTAAGCAACCTCTCTTCAGTAAGAAAATCACAATAACCCTGTGAGATCAAACATAAAAGATCCCATAATCAGTAAAACAAAACACAGTAAACATGCAAAATCTTGCATAACTTGCTAACACAGATACAAGGTGTTAAACTAATTCCTATACCAGATCTCTTGATTTTAAAGAAAATAAACATAGTTCTTGGATCCTTAGTTTCTAGACTTTCTGGATCATGCATTATTTTGCACCTTTCATACAACTTCTGGTTCTTAAATTTTGAACTTTCCACATGTAAAGTTAAGTAGAAAAGTGAGTTCGGAAAAAGTTAATAAAATGTGTAAGACAGATTGCCTAATATTTATGCAATAAAAGATCGTGTGTTCATCAAAATTAAATAATTCCCACTGCAGGAGGCAGGGCTTTTGTCAAATATAAACAGATTTAGTTCTGGGTCTATGACCATTACCCAGAAGTACTATTCAATGCAAAAAAGAGGTGCAAATGGTACGCAATTGAATCAACTACAGATTTAGGGCTTAAAGACAAAGTTGCATCACAACAGCAACCTTACCACCTTCATTTCAGATTGCCAAATTAGTGAAGTCCATACAGTGCATTTAAGCTTGCATCTCACAGGAAAATGCACGAAGAGCATGGCACTGGAAAAAGCACTCAAATAAAGGGATTTTCAGTTCTTCTCCACAAAACATTGAATTTTGATTGCCAATTAAGCGATGATTGATAGATCACTCATTTAGTCAAACATCGCATCCAAAAAATGCTCAAACTTCTGTAAATTTGTGAATTAAGATCTTGACATGCAATTTTATGTTCTAGTTCAGATGATAAATCACCAAGATGTTTGTTTAACCACTATACAGCATTAGATGTAGCTATCAGTATCTTGTATCCAGATTTTGGAAGGAGATACATATGCATTATTTGGTATTAGGAATGTAGTTTCTTTCGATATACCAGCTCAGCAGCCAAAATTGCTTCACGAGCTTTGACATACCAGAAGTTTGAGACCAATAACATGCAACTGACACCTACAGTTTTGCATCTAGCTGCCCAGAAAACAGTGACATACACATGTTTTGGTGGAGACAGAGATAGAGAAAGAGAGAGAGAGGGAGGGAGGGAGGGAGGGAGATAGAGCAAAACATAAATAAGGCATAAGATAATTCAGCACTTGAATTTTCATGGCAAAATGGGATGAACCAGGCAATACATTACCCATTTATCTGCTTAAGAAACTCAAATTAATTTGCAACCCAAGACCTTATCTGCAATTAAGAGCTGCAAAAGCTTGTTTCTATGTGTAAGAGTGAAAATTGAACCTCAATCATTAATATTGCAGTCTCCGTGCCTGCCAGCAACAGATCCAACTTAGACTTTTCCATCTCCTTCGTTGTAGGGTTCACAATGAACCGGTCACCAATCAGACCAACTCGAACGCCAGCAACAGGTTCAGAATTTGGCACTTCTGATAGTGCTCTGTATTGTTTAGATAATCAAGGGAAATTATTTATATTCACCATGAAACCAGTACAACTAGCAGAAGCAAGAACTGCAAGACTAGTTTAGCTTACACAGCAATTCCAGCAGCTGTAACAGCCAAAGAATCTGGAGGATGCAAACCATCATAGCTTAGTACCTGCAAGTCCATCCCAAGGTAGTAATACGAAAGCCATGTTAAGAACATCAAGCATCACAACTGTTAGAAACTGTAAAGAAAACATGCAGAGTCTGCAACACCTTACCCAGGACAATATTTGAGTTTCATGATAGAAGCCTTTAACCATTGTCGGACGTAAAGGCCTATCTATCAATCTACAAATAAGTACCTGCAAACTTTAATAGTTGTCAAAGCCTAAAACTGGATAACACTTTATACAAATAAACCTCTAAACCACTCCAAGTTTGCTGAAGCTAGATTCTAGGAACAGACACATAATTTGCTAAAAGACAATTGTTGGTACATATAGGAGAACATATGGAGACAGTGAAAGGTACCTCATGATCTTTTGTCCTTCCTTCTCGCTTAAAAAACCCTCCACTAAAATTGTTAGAATTAAGATGATCAATCCCCTTCCATATAAATTAAAAGATAAATTGTACAAACACATCTTATATCTTATAATAAGAAAAATGGTAACCGAGAGGAGAAGGGGAAAAAAAGCATACACTTTACCTTGTTCGACCAGCAGCTGAAAAGCGTTCTTGATAATTTACAGATAGGGGGAAAAAATCTGAAGGCTCACTTGGAATATCATCCAGAGAAACAGTTGTGTATATAATCTACAAGAAAATGAACAAATTAATTTTCTTTCAAAAACACAAAGATCATATGAAAATTAAGCAAGCTCCAACATCCAGCATCATCTCCAAGCTTAAAAGATACATGACAAATCAGCAAACAGTATCAAAGACTTGATAAAATCAGATATGGCATTTAATTGGACCATTTTTCAAAGCTCCAACAAAACTTCAAGAACTAATAAGAAGACTCAGCATTCAACAGGCAATCAGGCAATGCACTTTAAAATTACTAAAGGGCATTCCACATTCAACTGGACTATGAAGTAAAACAAATATGAAAGAAAATGACTTTGGCCCCCACAAATAAGTTACCAAAATTTTGGTGTAAACATATTAGGGCATGTAAATATCATCAGAGAGAATATAGCATAGCATGTGAAACTTTTCCGTGCCTCAAGCTCAGGCTCAGACCTGAATTTGACAAGAGTTAAGCTAGGCCAACTTGCACACCAATTAGTACACCGATCAAAGATGCAGTTGCCACAACTTTTCAAAGCCCAAGACAGAAGTACAAAATGCTCAAGTGATGTTGTTATTAGGAACCTGATAAGTTTATTAACTGAATAACAAATGCTGGATAAATATGTCACTAAAATCACCCCCTATTATGTCCAATCCAATCAACTGAAAACCCAGGATCAGACCAAGCCATGTAGGATTCTATCATTTCCACAGGTGCCTCCCACCCTTCAAGCATAGCAATTACTTCTACAAATTTTGACTAGGAAACCGCTATGATACCAACTTATTGATCCAAACTGCTTAAATCCATTTGTTCAGAGGCTGCACAGGTTGAAAGTCTTGAATCCGCTGTTATTGGTATTGTACTTGCTGGTTGAGTGAAAGTGGGACTTGGTAGAATTATATGGTACCCTTCTTTTCTGATAATTTAATTCTCTTGTCAATTCATTCATGCCCTCAAGCAAGGGTCTCTCATCCATTCAAAGAGATTTCCTAAACTTCAACCGTACTTGATCTCAATGCCTCACCTTCCTCCCTTGAATGCAACTAGGCAAATCGAACTAACAGCCGTTGGTCAGATCTAGCATAGATTGTACATGGACGGTTGTTGAAGTCAGCTATTTTCTGGTTTGGTGCATTGTGGAAGCCAAAGGAGTCAGGTCGACGAAGGCTTTTTTTTTTTATTAGCTCTTGGAGAACAGCACTTGCTGTAATCTTTCTTGTTTAATAGCTTCTACATTCCTTCCTTTACAAAGAAAGTTGTTTTAAAGCCACTAAGTGCACCTTCTCTGATGCCATTGACCATACAGGATCACTGAATCTTCTTCAACATCTTCTCATTCCCATTGAATTAATGCCTTTGACTTAGCTCATAGTGCCTATAAGGTCTTATATCACTCAAACATCACGTATACTGATCTGGGATACTTGGGTGTCAAACTAGGGAACTTCATCACTTGTTACATCTTTCCTTCCTCCAACTCTTTTCACTCCCTTCTCTCCCTCTTTTACTTTAATTTCTTGTTGCATCATGTTTCGCTGACAACATTTAAAGCTTATATTGCTGCCATCCTTTATCCAATTATTATACTATACCAAAACGTCCACTATTTAGGGTCTTTGAAGCCTCCAGCAAGAAATATATCTTGGAAAGGAGGATACAAGATTGACTGAAAACAACATACTAGTGTGGACAACAGTACATCCCCCAGATTAACACAATTTTCTCAAATGTCATGCTAATTTTTTTCATTTTGAACCCTAAACCCCATATTACCTTTAAATCAACATAGGCAACCAACATATTTTCCAGACCAAAGCCAAGCAGAAGTTCATTATCTGCCAAGTTTAATCAGAAACAACAGACATTAATTTATTCTTCATCACATGTAGATGATAAGGATGTACTCAAAATGCTTCACATCTTTTTCTTCCATGCCACAATTCCACCAAGTGCAACTGTCATTTATCATCAAATGCATGACACAGTAGGGAGGGGAAAAAAAAGAAAAGGATATAGAGACTGAGATGGCTAATTCAGGCCTAATTGTAAAACATATATTAGTATTTTAGATAGAGGATTTCATATCTTTTACCACTTATAGTTGTGAAGCTTTAGAAAATACCATATTAACTCCAAATCTCTGCATGAACAAGCAACCACAAATTTGTCAAAATGAAATACTTGATAAATTAGGGAGGGAGAGAGAGAGAGACAGACAGACAGACAGAGAGTGAGAGAGAGGGAGAAAAAGACAGAGATAGAGTCAAAGACAGACACAGAATGAGAGAGTAACAGACAGACAGACTCGTGGAGATCAGAGAAGGGTCCTACTCTGGAAATGACAACTACATTTTGCTCTATGTAGTTAGGTCCTATGTGACTCTACAGACAGTAACTATCACAATGAGAAAGCTAAGCATATGAAAGTTCAACAAAAAGAATATATATCAAGGCAGTCACAAACTCATCAATTACATAAGCTAGCTCACCTTTAATAAATAGGATAGCTAAGAAAAACAACAATACATTTGTTACAACTATTTAAATGGAAGAAATTATTGATGAACTTTGTCCCTTAAGGTACCAGCTCAATCAAGACAGAGAGATCAAGCAAGCCTGTATACAACCAAACCAGCAAAAGTATACATACAGTTTCTCCATCTGTCAGCGTGACAGCACCACTTGCTTGCCTTCCTATGTGACCTGTTTCAATCAATATCTGCAAAATCAAACCATAAACTCAATAGTTCCCAACAATCGGAAAAAGCATCAACTCGATGTTTATTCACTCTAAATTACCAACAAAAAAGAGGAATATTTACTTTAATAGACAATGTTTCATTCCAGGTTTCACATGATTAGTGATTCTTCTTGAGAGAAATTGCAGGGGAATGGTCCATTCCATCAAGTAAAAACTAGAGAAATTTGCACTCTGATTGTTGTCAGGTTGCACTGCCTGAGCAACTACCACTCCTTTCACAACATTTAAATGCTATGAAACAACTACGAGTATTATATTTCATTCACAATTTATATGATCATATGTGCTAGAAACAGTAAGTTACTTCAATGGTATTTTATATCTAATTGCATAATCAATAATAACAGGTAAGTTGCTATAAATTTTTCTTCAGTGTTTCTGAACCTTGGACTCTCATGCGGTAGAATTTTACTGAATTTGTTGTTGGTGTAAAGAAAAAAATACATGCCCACGTCATTGATACCACAATTATGTGAAAGCATTTTATATAAAGGATATTTGGATTCATTATTATTCAAGAATTGGGAACCTACTCAGTTCACTTGCCCCACTAATATATATTTCTGATTTCGCTCCTGAGTACTTCTAAGACACTTATAACACAAAATGTTTTGTCAATCCCCCATAAAGTGCCATTTTGGTAGGTAGTACAATCCATGTTGAATTTTGTTCCTCATGGTCTTGCAACTGTCACCCATTTGAGTTACAAGCATAGGAAACTTTGCATGCCAAACTTTTTTAACTCCCAAGGAGAATCTTTGTTAGGATTTCAAACTTCTATTATCATAAGAAACTCTTCGGAAAGGCAATTCAATTCTGCATATAATTTGCAATAGAAAAACAAATAATGACAGATACTAATCTACATATATCTCTCACACATGCCAGATCCAATATATTCTTTCGTAAGACTCTCAAGAAGCCATGAAATTTTAATTTCTCTCTAAACTGTGTCTCCCATTTCTCCTTGTCAAAAAATCATCTGAAAAATAGCTGCTTCACATTCCAACCATGCTGCAGTACACAAATAATTAAAACCAAAAGAACATTCATTTGAAAACTTTGCCATCTCCTCAGTTCTCACCAATTACATCTTAAAACAGCCTTAAACATCATCATACAACACATCTTTGAGAAAGAACCTAGGTTCTCTAGAACAGCATGAGACAATTATAAAAGCATCAAGGTCCGTGCTGCTTGGAGTTTAGAGCAAAATACAATACCTCAGGACACCTCATGACTTACAGATGCATATTCAATCTAGTAATACAATTCATGGACAATTCCTTTTTCTTCTTGAAAGAAGCCTTAGAAGAAAATTTTCTATAAAGATAGCATTTGTTTCCTTTAAAATAATTATCTCTGGAAATGATACTTTTCATTTTTATCCTTTTTATCATATTACTAATCTATGGCAAGAATAAAACGGGTGGTGCAAATAAAAAGTGTTAGGGTCAAAACCTGGCATAATGCCTTGCAAAAGAGTTGCTCTGCAACTAGAACTAGAGCCTGCTCTTAGGAAATGAAAGTCTGAACCAGCCAAACCATATCTTTAATAAAAAAAAAAGGACAAGAAATGCTGAACCGATGACCAAGAATTCATTCTATCTATTTCAGTTTATCCAATATCTTTGTGCATTATTGCTTATCAAGCGATAAACAAACACCATCCAGCATATAAGTCCAGGAAAACCAGCATATCAACAGGCTGTAATTTCAAACTATTTATCATGTAAAGGGTATCTGTGCTGATTACAGTATCACAATGTACTTTTTTTTTTTGTGATGAATTTTCCCAAAGAATTTTATCAGAAACTGCAACCTACCTGTTTATCTAGCAATTGTAAGTAGTATGGACCGAGCATTTAAACACCATTGTACCTCAAGCATAAACAATTGTACATCACAATATTAGCATTTCAACACACAATACTAGAACGAATTAAAGAAGAAAAATAGACAGAGAGACTTGCATGTCGGTTGCCCACGGGGATTTTCACGGAGTAAGGCGCCGCGCCGCCACCTCTGGAGTCCAAACAAGCTGCAATCCATAACCTACCACTAGAATTTCCTCCCTTTCTTCTTTTTCTTGAACTTAGTAAGTGAAGCGGGAAAAAATGAGGATTTTTAGAGTGAATTTGCAGAGAACGAGCAGAAGAAGAAGCACATGAGCAGAGAAGAAGCTTGTATTTAGTCGAGGCTGGGAATTGTGGCGAAGATAAGCCATGGTAAAGAGGACAAGAAGCTAACATTTCTGAAGAAGTCTGCTGCCGCCGACGCCGCCGGCCGGACGGCAATCTCCGGCTGTGGGTTTGTTTGAGAGAGGGAGAAACCGGACAAACTTATCCGTTTTCGCAAAGTATGGCCATGTAGCCATTGATGCAGGGTTTTAAGTAATTTTGTTTAGTTTTTTATTAAGTGAATTGCACATTGTACCCTTGAACTTTAGGTGTAGTCACAACTTTACCCCTGAAACAACAAATATATCTATCTTTAATTCTTTATATTCATAACAACTTGGAATAATTTCATAAATCTCTCCTAAGAATTCTATCAATTTCATTAAGTTCCCTTAAAGTTTTAAAAATACACTTACCCCCTTGATTTGACACTGTTAGTAACCAAATCTTAACATAGGGTAAAAAAAAACTTAATAAATATCCTAAAATGCCTTCATATAATAAAGTTTAATTTAATCTTCTAAATAATTGTATAGTAATTTAGCACTATTACAAAAGAATAAGTGTCAAGTTTTTTATGCCCATATTTGTTATTTGATAATCAATTACAAGGATAGGCTACTTTTAATAGTGCTTTATTGGAGATAGAGTTTATTTTTTCCAACAAAGAAGGGGTAAGACTCAAGAAGGGAAGGAGGTAAAGAGATTTGATCCCAGAACCTCTGATGCTTAGGATTTCAGCCTTAGCCAAAGATTCTTTTTAAAATGGAGAAAAAAGTGTCACCATAATTTTTTGAAAAGTTTGTGAATTAGTTAAGTGGTGGAACTACTACAATTTAGTAATGATTTTGGACCAATTTATTTTTAGTTATTATTAATTTATTGTTGATTTTGATACCCAAAAAAATAAATAAAAAAAGCTGCAAAAGAATTATAAGATATTCAAATTTATCAAAAAAAATATTACTAGTTCGGCATTTAATCATGATGGAGGCTAGGGATTGATGATACTGAGATTTTGCTGACAAAATATAAGAGTAATGAATAAAAAGAGAAATTATAAAATGAATTATAAAACCCATCCTTTGTATAAATATAGCAAAATAGCAAATAAAGGAGTTTCATTAGAATGTTAAGGTTAATATTGTTATTTTAATATCGCCACTGCTCTTTTTCCTCCGTCTCTCTCTAATGTTGCCGCCGCTGGCTGCCTCAACCTCTCCTCTCTCTCTCTCTCTCTCTCTCTCTCTCTCTCTCTCTCTCTCTCTCTCTTTCTCACCTCCTTTCCTCATCATCCTCCTCTCTTCTTCTCTCTTCCCTTCTCCCCTTCCCCCACCACCCTATCTCTCCCCCCCTCACCACTTCCCCCTCCACCACCCTCGCAACAGCTGGTTATGCAATTTAATAGTTTGGGTTAGTGGTTTGTGCAGCTACTTAGGGTCAAAACTATTAATATCCACTATGATAATGTACAAAAATCTATACTGTTTTACTTTTTTGTTACAGACGCTTCAAAATTTGTCCATATTTTTTTGTGAACTACTTATGTGTTTTGCTTAATAATGGATGCTATCTAAATTTGGCAATGGAAACCTAGATGTTTAAGAATAGTTTAAGAACGTGTAGATTAGGTAGACGATGCCACAATCAAGGTGACTACTTGACTAGCCAAAACTAAACTACTTAATTACCCAAACTAATGAACTAATTAAGGCCCAACTTAAACAAAAACTAGTCGATTTATTCAACTAACCTAAAAGGCCCAAACGAATCCAATAGATTTGTTTTGTTTTTCTCCTCACTATCTCTATTATTGTGTCTTTTTCTCTTTAGTAGGAATACTATTACATTAATTTTATATGTTCTTTCTTTTTGTTCTGAGACAATGTGCTCTTTTTGGTATATTCTCCATGTTTATTCTTCTCTTTTATGAAGTGCCTACAATGCTAAAACCTCCGTGTTTATAATTTAAATAATATATTTTTGCATCTTATAGTTTCATGCATCTTGGTGGCTATGTGACAGCCCCACCTTCCCCTAAAACGAACCAAAAGGGTTAGCGGACTGCCTGCCCAACTCTCGTCAGGACTAACGGTTCAATTTAGAGCGATCTAATACGTTCCGAAACATACAAACGCGCGTAAACAAGTCAAAATGTCAAAATAAAAAAAAATGAAACCGGAGTCGGCCATGAATGGTAACCAACACGTTAAAACCCAACCAAACATCAAGCAAATATTTACATGTTGCAATTAAGCATAGACAATCCAAAGTGGCATACAAAAGTTATTCAAAAGTGGATACATGTACGGTTTGCCAAATCAAAAGAGAAACGGACCCAAAAGTACATTTAGGGTTTCAATCAAGGAGCTATACAAAAGATATGTCCATCTAGCTCAATTCGGCAACCAACTATCAAATCCAGTCCAAAAGTATTTATTTTCCTGTAAGGAAAACAAAAGGGAATAGAGTGAGCTTACGCCCAGTGAGATAATACCACTCAAGCAGCAAAGTTCACATAAGCATCAAGCTTTTCATTTCAATTCATCAAAAGTAAGCAAAGGCACACATCAATAGTGGTGATAAAAGGATACGGGCGGCTCTCAAGACCCCTTTTCCTCGTTTGCATTCTTGATCGGATCTCATTGACCCTCCGTCAATGTTTAAGAGTAACCAACCGTAGGCTCCACTTTACTTCCATTCCTTCCACCCAACATACCCCTACCGGGCCCGAACTCCAAACAGTAGAAATTTGGTAATACTCGAGTATACCGGAATCAAGAGTCTCACTACTACAAGATTCCATATAACAGTCCCCATGGCTCGTCAATTTTCACGACTGAGCCCTCGCCGGCTCGATCCAATCGACTACCAATGGGGTTGAGCTCAGTAGTATCAGTAATGGTCGTTAGATACTCGTCCAAGCGACACCAAATTCATGAACCAAATTCAGTATTTCATGTATCATTCAATCATTACAGTAAAACAGTAGACAGTCATATGAGATACCAAATGGGTGAGGGCGATCAAGTACACCCTCACTTAATCAATTTCAACGGAGCAAATAAGCCTTCAAGGCATCAAGTTCACATATACCAAAGCCACATTGTAAACAACAAGTGAGTAGTACACTCACCAATCAAGCAAATGATATTTCATGCACTTCCGCCTAAGAGCGTCTTGGACCACCGTCACGTCCTAAAACATTCAAATAAGCACAATAAGACTCGATTACCGGTCATGAACCAAGTCCAAATACCACCAAAATAGGGCTCCATAAGAATACATAAGCACTAGAGTAAACCAGGAAAATCAAGAAATGGAATTAGCTCTAACAAAAAAAAAATAGTTTTTGACATCATTTTGAGGTTTTGGCACCATTGGCACTACGATTATCGGATGGAGGTGAAAGATACACCGTTTCAAAGCTAAGAGATAGGGCTACAATGTTAAAGAAGGCTACTCTGCCCAGTTTCGAGTGTAACCAGGTCAAAACTGCAAGATACTAAACCAGAACCGCATTCTGGTTCAAACATCATAAGTCAGGCTACCTAAGTCCAAATCAAATGATTCCAAAGCCATCTGAAAGCTAAGATACAAGGCTACAATTCATCAGAAGGCACCAACAACCAAATCAGAATAATTCCCAACCAAATTAACCAATTACAGACGCAATTATCAAATTCGGGTAGAACCGGGGCAGCAGGGGTATTTCAGTCTTTTCACAAGTTACGTTGCTCCGATTGACCTGAAATTTTGCAGATATCTCTAAAGTAAAATTTCCTACAACTTTTATGTTTTAACCCAAGGCCAATTCGGACTCTAACTATGAGATACTGTACCAGGCAGAATGTAAAATAATGAAACCCTAACTTTCCAAATTTCTTTCCAAAACAGAAATTTCTTGCAATTAACCACCATATACACCTTCTAGCTTCATTCTAGATCATTTTCAATCATCATACATAGCCACACTATAACAATCATATTAAAACAGAAAAATCATCAATAATTATAAAACTTTACCAAATTCAACCAAAATCAATATATAATTCACAAAATTCCCTCTTAGGCTACCACAAATCATGAATTGAACATCATTAGATGGAGGAGAGGGGTCATTCACTACTCACCTTAGTAATACAAGAGAGAGAGCAACTAATCACCTTAGCCTTCCAAACAACTCCACTAAACACCTCACAATCACTAAGTGAAGGGGTTTTATGGAACAAATGCAAGATCAAATGGTTGATTTGTTGAATTTGAGCAAGATGGAAGCAAGTATTTGAAGAGCTTTTCCCTTTCTTTTTGCTTGAAGTGGCCGGCCAAGAAGAAGAAGAAAATGGTGAATTTTTGGTAATTTTTTTGATTTATTTGGTCAAATGGTAAAAGGTGAATAGTAGTCATAAAGTACAACCAATCTCTAAGTGACACTTGTCACTTCATTAAATGCATAGCTATCACTTTGTTTCCTCTCACACCAATCCACTTGGGTAACCTCTACTTATCTCTTAGCACCCGATAATTTAAACCCAGTGTCCAAAACTTAACCTAGTTGGCCGAATTTTTCCGAACTTTTCGCCTTAGTGGGTCCCACGTCCGGTATACGCTCTTAATTTCTCAAAATCTACCAATACTAGAAAAAATCATCTAAAAACTATATTTACCCATAAAAATTATCTAGAAACTTTCCTAATAAAGAAAATGCAGAAAAACATGCCATTGAATATAATAAAACCTAGAAAAGGGAAAAATTACGGGTTCTCACAGGCTACTTTCTTTTGTAACATAGATTTGAAAAAATGACTTAATGTGTTATCTAACTCCAAATATTGTACCATTGGATTTTATTACCACTACAAGAAAATTTGCCTTCACTGGCACCCATATGATGGCACTTTTCTTGAAGTGCTGGTAAAAAATTGCTTAAATGGCACTTACTATTTTGCTTCAATTTGGTAGTAAACAAAACTACATTGTTTTAAGGAGATTAGGCAATTCCTACCACGTGTTGCATGGTAGTAAGAGATTTGTGCCCACCCATTTGCATAAAAATTGTATGCCATATTGCTATAGTTGATATATCGAGATTAGTAATATAATTTTACAAATAAGAAAGGACAAGAAAATTCTTAGTAATATTCAATTTTGTTGGATACATTGTTATTTTCATATATGAAAAATAAATGTGCAAAATTTGTAGAATAGTACACCTGGTTAATAATTTATTTATGGTTTATGTTGTTAATATGCATAATAAAGACAAAAGATTGGCAGTATGAATTAGTAAAATGTGGAAGTCAAAATTTAGCTATTGGTGAGAGTGCAATCTATAACCAAATAAAGTTAGATAGCTGATGTTGCAGTGGTAAGGTAGTAAGCAATCCATTACATTTTTTAGACATTAAGAAAATGGAAATTTTCTTGAGACTCTTGAGAGTAAACTTAGCTAGTGGGATATTAAGATAAAATGGGATTTAAGGACACCTAGTATGAATTCAAACTTAGTGTTTTCACTCTTAAACTCCCTTAATTTCTGTCCCCTAGGGTTTTCACCTCTATAAATGTTCACATTAGTCTTGTACTACCATGCTTGAAACTCTCATCTAGTTTTCAGGTTTGGAAAGCATCAGCAATGAATCCTACTAGACTTGAAACTTCGAATGGAGATTTGTCAGCAATTACTTTCATGGTGAGGAGGCATGACTCTGTGATCGAAAAGTAGGCAAACACTTTCTCACAGTCTTCAAAATACAAAATAGGTGGTTAAAATTAAATCATTGGAAAATCAATGTTTTCAGACTCGGACCGGGAGTCGACTCGGCCGAGATCAGGGGGTCAGTGGTCAATGGGTTCGACCGGGAGTCGATAAACGGTCGAACCGGATGACGTCATAAATACGTCATATATATATATTTCCTTACAAATCAAGTTTACAAAATATAACCAAAGAGTCCAATCATCCAAATTTATATCTAATTCACCAAACAATTCACTAAATTCATCCAAACTCACAAAATTTACAAAGTAGAAATCCAATACATATTTAATCCTTAACAAATAGCAATTCACATAAGACAACAAGTTCATGTTCAATCCTTGATAAATATCAATTCAAATAAAGCAACATGTTTAATTTCTAAAGTAAAGAATTATCTAAGCCATTCTTCATCTTCATCTTTATCATCCTTATCTCCAATTTCATAACTTTCCAAGTTGATATCATCAAGATCATCCTCATCATCAAGTTGCACAATATTTGTGTCTTTCTTACCTAAAAATAATTTAAATACTCATAAATAAAAATATTAAAAAATAGACAAGAACTAAAAAGAAACTTAGATAAAATTAGCAAATATAATCTTACTTGATTGAGAGGGTCCATCTTCACCAGTTTTGGGAAATTCTTCTTCAATCATTTCTTCTAACTCATCATAATCAAGCTCTCCTTCTTGCTCCTCATCAACTATCCAAAATTCAACTTTATCAATAGTTTCATAATCCACCGGATCATAAGACCTCTTTTTATATGAAAGCCTACAATGAAAAAAAGATGAAAAATTAGAAGTAAGAAATTTTTAAAAATTAATAAATTTACAAAAGAAAGTAAGAATAGGTAATAGTAATTTCATACCTATGCTTCAAACGTAAATTATAATGAATATAAACAAAATCATTCAACCTTTGAAATGTGGAGAAGATCATCATACTCAAGTCTATTCCTCTTTTTGGTATGGATGCGTTCAAATACACTCCAATTACGTTCACATCCCGAGGAAGAAGAAGTTTGACTCAAGAGTTTAATTGCCAACTTCTGTAAATGTGGAGCATCATTACCAAATAATCTGCACCACTCATCTATATTAGTAAAACACAATTAGTACTCTTTTTAAAGAAAAACAACAAAAATAATTCTTATCAATTAATGTAATAAATGTAAAATTAAAATTAGGCATACCTGGACGGGCAGTCTTGTAAGTATTTTGGGCAAATTGAAATCCAAAACTTTGGTCCTTGACCTAAACATTGATATTTCATCTATCATGTATTGAAGTCCATCCATTTTCAACTTTTGCATGACTTCTAAAACACTTTTCATGATTTCAGGCATGTGACAAGAGCTGTCTCTATCATATTGGAAGGCTGGATTCAACCAAAACGCAGCCGCATGACGATCTTTTTTCAACATATTATCCCATCTCCTATCTATTATATCAATGTATGGGCTGTAAATTTTTTTTTGTTCTTAAACAGCTCTTTAATGCCACTAACAACTCTCCACATGCTTTCATATATATAACCCAATGAAGGTTTTTCATCGAAATCACAAATACGCAACAAGCGCATAATTGGACCCATAATTCTCACAATAATCAAAGAATTATTCCAAAACTTGTCATCAAGAACAATTTGTTTGACTTCTTTACCTTTTTCATTTTTCAACTCTTTTTTGTATGCACTAGAAGTCACTAAAGCCTCGAAATGCTGTTTCAAATCATGAAGATTTTTTAAAGCAATGAAATTAGTACCAAATCGAGTTTCAACAGGACGAAGAATCTCTCTCCAACCAGGCCTTTTTCTTAACCAATTAAAAATCCACTTCCGATTATGAACATACACAGTGACTCTTGAAGCAAGAGTAATGATATCTTTTACATGAGTCATTTCTCCAATATCTTTCATAATTAAATTCAAGCAATGTGCTGCACAAGGAGACCAACTAATTATCGAATATTTTTCAGAAAGTAATCGGCCAGCAGCTTTATAATTACTTGCATTGCCTGTGACCATATGAACAACATTACTAGGTCCAACAATCTCAATAATTTCAGAAAATAGATTACACAAATATTCAACATTAGACTCAAAATCTGAAGCATCAACAGATTTGATAAATGAAATTCCACTAGGACAATAGACCAGAAAATTGATCAAACTTCTTTGCCTATTATCCTTCCAACCGTCACCCATAATTGTGCAAGCAAATTCAGCCCATTTACTACGCAAATTCTCAACAATTAATTCAACTTGTTTCTTTGCATCTTTCAACGAATTTACTCTTAAAGCATGATAACTAGGTTCTTGATAACCATGACCCATACTTGCTATTTTTCCAATTACTTGTTGATAATAAGGAGAATTACAAGCATTCATTGGAATACATGCATCATAAAACCACAAAGTTATAGCCATGTCTGTATCATGCCATCTCTCTTTACTTTGCATACAAGACTTGATGCTCGGTTGAGAATGATCAAGAGATTTACCTGTCATATAAGATTCAATGCCATGTTGTGCCTTTCTTTTTCCCTTATTCTCACCCGCATTAGTTTGAATTGCCTTTTTTTTTGGATGAGGAATTTCTTGAACATCATCACCTTCAAATCCTGTTACACTTCGGCCAAATGGATTCCCAATTTCAAATATCTTTTTTTTCTCTTTTGCTTTTTGAACATTTTCGTTCAGTGAAGCTTCCATCAACAAACGAACATCATCCGGCACATTTTTGCATGGAGCAACATTACCCTTGACTTTTGCTAAATGATGTTTCATTCGATTAATACCTCCCCCTCTAAAAGTATTATTGCACCATTGACAAATTAAAATTTTTCTGCCTTCTAAATATTGTCCTTCTATAGCATGTCTCCAAGCTATATCAGTTTTTTGCCTATAATTTTCGGAACTTGACTTTGATGCTGACTCATTTGTTGGTGTGGATTGTGAATCACTACCTTCCATTATCCTTTATTAGAATGAATTGGAGAAAATATTAAGTAAATTTAAAAAAAAAAACCTCAATCCAAAGCCATTGGGTTGCCTTTTTTTTTCTCTCTCTTATTATGCCTTCACATTTAGGAGTAAATATAATGCAAGTAATTATCAACCAATTTTCATGCACGCCAATTATAAATATAAGGCAGACTATAATTAATCACAATGCACTTTTAAATCAAGCAGGAATAACACACTTTTAAATCACAATACTATTTAAGATATAAAAGGTTATGTAACCTACACTTTTCTTTCTTTAAGAAAAAATATGACCAAAATGTAGACAAGCTATAGCTCAAAATGTAGTTGTTCATGCAAGGCAGGCTCCCAAAGATAGTAAATCTTGAATCTCACAAAATTTTTTTCATAAGGATCAATTCTGCCAGCCGTATAGTAAAATAGCCATTCCAAATATTATACATATATAAAGGTCCTTCAATAGAAGGACATCTATCTAGTTAAAATCATAATGCTATCTAGACTTGTGTACTTAATTTGGATCGTGATAAACCTGGAGGCTAACTCAATTGGATTTCTTTTTTCTTGTAAAAAACTTCTCAAGCTCATACACTTTCTTTCCTTTTTTTTCATTGGGTTTCTTGCTAAATTGTGGGCAGCAAAGGTGTTAGACAATGAAACAAAGACTTTTTCATTAACTTAATTAGATATGATCAATTGGCCTGACCTATATCAAATTATCAATAGAAAGCCCGTGTGATTACTATGACCAATGGGCCTGAACTATCAGTAGAAAGCCCGTGTGATTACTATAGGCAAATTGTAGAGGTAATAAGAGCTCCTTGCAACTTTAATTAAGCATAGCGCTTTCTCTAGCTACCACTACTAAACCTGTTTTACCTTTTCTTTGGTCTTGACAGAAACATCAGTGTTCAATTTATTAATGATTCTTTAGTTTCAGGCCACTCCTAGTTTTTGAATACCAACAATCCTTTTAAAAATTTTCTGCAATTTTAGTCCAAACCATGCTTATCTAATATATATGGAAGTGGCCTACCTTGTCGGATCAGAAAGTATAGCATATGCCTCACCAATTATTTTGAATAGCCTGTCAGCATCTTCATGAACCTTTTCAACTATGTCCTTCAATGATCTTGCCCCATCATCCCCGCCGTCACTCCTTACCAAGTACTGGCCAGCATATGTTAGCACAAAAAGTTAGCAAATGAATGAAAATACTAATCCTCCAACCAATATGCAGCCAAAGAAAAAACATAATGACTTGAAGACCTTGTCTAGATGATGCTTAAGAGCAGCCTTTCGATATGCCTTCTTGATGTCAGATTCCGAATCAGATGCTTTAATTCCCCTGTGAGTGAAGAGCTTTAACCAGTTGGTAGTGGCGCTGTAGCGATGACGAACTTGTACAGGAGTTAGGGTTACACGAGAAAAGGGAAGACGGAAGAGTGAAGATGAGAAGAGAATTAGAGAAATCAGAAAGAGATCGTTTGGTAACTTTGTTGATTTTGCTATTTTTTCAGATTTTTTTTACCTCTATTTTCCTTATTTAGTCGGTCAATGTGTCAAAGTCAAGAATTAAAAAAAAATTTAGGCAAAAAATTGAAAAATTAGGTTTAATACATTGTACCGGGTCACCGGTCAAACCTGATTTTTGACCGGGTTTTACCGGTTTATTAATCACTGAGTTTTTATTCAGGATCGGACCGGCTACCTGTCCGATTTCCGGTTCGACCGGCCGGTCTGATCCGAGCCTGAAAACACAGTGAAAAATATGTGTATGCAATTAATTACCTTCACTCTTGTGAATAAACTGCTTCCATGAACACTTTGGGAAAGCACCATATATGACATAGGCATTTATTTTTGTTGCACTATTTGTGGCTAGAACTTTTTGTAGGACCAAAGAGAACTAGAGGAAACAAACGTGGAAGCATCAAGTTAGATGCATGCATTTGTTATAGTAAAATGAAGCATATATCCAACCACATTTTCTTTTTGGTACAAAAACATCTTAATGAAATGGAGCAAAGATATACCATTGCACATCAATAAACTTTGTTGTAATCAAGTATCAAGATTAGTAGATGTTATGTCTCTACTAAGGATGGCATCTGTAATTCATTTCAAACACTTCAAACCACTAAAAGTTTTCTTTAGTTGTATTTGTATACTACTGAGTTGAAATTCAAGCATTATAGTCTAAAAAATCATTGCTTAGAATAATTTGTATTAGCTTCTTGGAGTCGAATTCATAAACAATTATCCAAAAGGCAAAACACCAATCCAGTATCATGAAAAGGCAGGACAAAATGATGACCATGACTCAATTGATTCTACAAATATATGCGTTATGAATCAGCATAAAAGGCCAAACAATGAGATCAATTCTTTTTTAAACCATTTCTATCAAATGAGAAAGTATTACAATATTTAGAGAAAAGGGGGAATAGTATGACCACTCCTCTCTCCCACTCCTCTAGAAAAGGGGGAAAGAATAAAAAAAACTAGAAAAGAAAAGATCCTGAGAAAAGTAAAATAATTATTACCTGGCACTCAATTAAAGTACCTCGAAATTTGAACCAAGTCATTAATAATCACAACATAACAACCATTTGGATTATCTTTAGCCTCACAATTCTTTTATCACCTTCAAAATTCTCATCACAATTCTTTGGCCTCACTATCCGCCATTCGACAATTACAAGTATCCAATATATGATCAAGTAGTAGAATAGAATGATAATTAGAATATACGTAAATATGTCAACCATGAAAAAGTGGTCCAATTGCTTGTGGAATCATTTCCATGCGCCATCATCTAGAAATGCAATTATACTTTGTACAATAAATATACTATATTGGAGATGAATTGATCTAGACATTTACTGATTGGAGAGGAAAAGAATTTCAAATACATGAAATAAGGATTGATAACTCAGGTATAATTACAGAACCAACACCAACCCTAACCCCCAAAAACCTTATTAGAATCGATGCTGGTGAAGCCATTGTTTCAACAAAGGAATCCTAGCCTCAAACAAAGGCAAAACTTGATCCAAAGTAAAGCCTTTCCTACAAAAGAAATATTCAAAATATTGATGTAGAAGATGAAAAAATAAAGCATTATTTTTTTTCTTTTACTTGTATTGGCTAAACTTTCATTCAAAAGGTTCCAACGTAATATAATTTTTGTTTATTTTATGTTTCTTGACATAATAGCTTCACATTCATTTCAAAGTTATCTCTTTTGGACACAATGAACCATTGAAGTTGATATGATTTAGCAACAATCTTTAATTGTTTTATTGTTCTAGCGAAGAAAGTAGCTTAAATATTGCTAGAAATGGTTTCCAAAAAATAGTTAGAACATATTATTCTCATTTTGACATATAAGCCTTCACAAGGAGAAAAGCATTTTTCAAAACCTCCAACCTAGTTCATAGATTTGAAGATACAGACAGATAGTAAATAAGTGCACAAAAATAAGTACAGGTAATTACTAAAAAGGTTACCAACAATGGGCACAAAATATTTTTGGCAAATTTATTCATATTAGCTAATACAAGTGTACTAATCATGCTAAACCACAACCATAAAAATAATTTAAAAAATCAATTATAGAGAATGTATCAGTGCATCCAATATAGAGGATAAATTGTAACTAAAGTTTGCCTGCAGAGCATGTATATCATAGATGACTAAACTTGTTGGCCCACCCCTTGAAATAGGAATGTTGGACAAAATTCTTGCATTGTGAATGCAATGGCGACATCCCCTTTTTCTTCCATTATTTCAAAGGAACCAATTGGAAAGAAAGGCAAAATCAGCTAAAAAGAGGCTTTCAATTTCTAAAGTTATAAGTAAATAAAAAAAGGGCAAAATGTAAAAGTTAGTTGTTTTAATGAGAACCCTGTAAACTAAACTTGCAAGAGTTCTAAGACGATAAAATAAAAAAGGAGGGGAGCAAAAAGTTGAAAAAATTGGAAGGCTTACCTCACAGACAGCTTTCAAGGTTTGAAAACCCTCTGGTGCTTGAGAAATGTAGGAGAAAATAGGAACAAGATATAAAATCCTAGAAGACACAAGGAATATAAATCATGATGAAAAAATAGATACTAAATTACTAGAAAAGATCAAATAGATAGTTAAAAATATTGAAAACAATAATTTTATTCTGTATTTTGCCAAGTGCCTTTCAAGTGCAAAAGAGAGATGAGGGTAGGAGGGGTTCTTAGATGGAAAAAGGGGGGATGAAAGTAGGAGAAATTGCAATATAGGGACCAGAGCTATTTCGAGAAAATAATTAGGATAATGGTTTAAAGAGGGGATGAATGTGTTTAAAAAACAAATTAATATTCAAGAGATGGGTGGTG
>NW_020862762.1:0-98007 GCF_003713205.1 Coffea eugenioides | reverse complement strand
TTTTGATCGTGGGACTGACCCGAATAAGCTTTTGATCGTGGGACTGACCCGAATAAACTTTTGATCGTGGGACTGACCCGGAAATGCCTTTGATCGTGGGACTGACCCGAAAATGCTTTCGAACATGGGACTGACCCGAAAATGCTTTGATCATGGGACTGACCCGAAAATGCTTTTGATAAAATTTGTGTTGATTTCTGAGTGATGATTTTTCTTTTTGCTTTTCTTTTGACTTTTGAAAATCTTTCCAAAAAAAAATTAATTTGCCCCAGTATGATGAATTTTTGCAACTTGAGTCCAGAGTTGATTCGGTATCGCCATGCTGTTGCATTTTTTGATGAAATTTGCTTGCGACATTTCCAATCTGCCTTTGTTCACCGGAGGACTCTTTCCGACACCGATTCCAGTGCGAGGTGTGATTACTTTCATCTGTGCATGCAGTTTTTCTGCAAAAAGAAAAGAAAACAAAGAAATTGCCACCATCATTTGATCCGCTTGCCTTTGAGAATCGTGTAAACATGAGTCTTTCGATGCCTTTATCAACTTTTGTTGCGGCAGCCGACTGAGTTGGATTTTTCACCCTAAGGCTTTTCCGATTTACAAACTGATCAGGTATGTGCTTTGCCATATTTGTGAAGTCTGCGTAACTGACTTTGTTGAACCTTAACCCTTTTCAGGAGATGACTGAACCCAAGTATGCTTCGAATAAACCACGGGGATTGTTATTCACCAAAATTCAAAGATAAAGAATAAAGTATGCAAGAAAATTCACATGTCATACAAGAATGCACACATAGCCATTTGTGCTTAAATTCTACAAAAATGCCATGAACGCAAGTAATTTGAAAAAATGAGCTTTGCAAAAGAATGTTTTACAAAATGACACAGTTTTGGCCAACAAATGTCATATTCAATTCTCTGGATATCTTTGTTCTGGAATTCAAAATTGACAGAAGTATGACAAAATGAGGAGAAATCCAAATGAATCGAATCACCAGCTGTTCTTCCTCGTGCACGCTTGCTGCAAAATCCTACCTTAGCGCCCTTTCGGGTTTTCACCAAGGTTGCCCCCACTCCTTTTCTTTTCTTTTGTTTTTGTTTTTACTTTCCTCTTTTCCTTTTTTTCCTTTTCTTTTGAGGTGCCCTTTCGGGTTTTCACCTAAGGAACAATAGAAAAACTCAACCATAATCGACTCAGGAGTATGAACTGAAGATTGCTGACATCAGTGAAATGCGCTTCCCTTGTAAGATTAGGCGAAGGCATTATGGACATCACTTGCCAGTTGATTAGCAAATTTCCCAATAGAAAATACGGCAAATGACGAAAGCCAGGACTTTGGGCTTTTGAAATGAAGTCAGGTGGGGTGTTTCAAGAAAAGTTGAGGCTTGAAAGCAAATTTGATGAGAGGGGTGTGAAATAGCCTGGGATTGCATCATTTTGAAATTACTCCAAATTTTGAACGAAACTGAGGAAAATTTTGCCCCAGTTTGATTGGATTTCCTTTCTTTGCATTTTCTTCATTGCATTCTTCTTACTTTTGCATTTTTCTTCAAAAACTAAATTTGCCCCAGTGTGGGGTTCTTTTCCTTTTCATCTCTTTCAAAGATAAATCTGCCCCAGTGTGGGGTTTTTCTTTTCTTTCTGATCATTTTCAAAATGAATTTGCCCCAGTGTGGGGTTTGCAGTTCTCAGGGGTTGCCAAACGAAAATTATTGTTCTGATAGCTCAAAGGGGATGACTAGGGATGAAATGTTTTGATTGGAAAGGAAGATGGCCTGACTTGTGCCTCGACCCTTGCGCGATTTCCAAAAAGAAATTTGCATAATCAAATAAAGAACATCTTACACATGTCCGAGTTGATAGGTTGAGGGAATGTCTGTCCATCCATTTCTCCTTTGAACACCCAATAAGCTTTGTCAATTTGAAGCAAATTTGCCTTCGACTTCGTCTTTCATCGCTTTAGCACTTTGTTTCCTTTTCAGAAGATCGGTGGCGGACATAGGTCATGCTTATGACATTCAGCTGTTTTTCATCAATTAGAATCAATCATTGGTAACCCTACTCTGACCAATCAGCTTCGAGCTTGGCAGGGGAGGAATTTTTATCAATGAAGGGATCTTGGCCTTTTCCATGAAGGTTTTTCCAAGGGATGGATTTTCAATGGAGGGATTTCAATGAAGCAAGTTTTATATGAAGGGATTTCTGATGAAGGGATTTTTCAATGAAGGCTTTTTCAAGGAAGGGAGTTTTAATGCAGGGATTTTTCAAATGAAGGGATTTTTCAATGAAGGAATTTTGGGGAGTTTTAATGCAGGGATTTTTCAATGAAGGGATTTTCAATGTGCGGCTTCATCGAATTCCAGAACAGTGATATTCAGAGGGTCAAATAATTTCATCCTTTGGCCATCTTAAAAGAATTTAAAAGAATCAAGACAATAATTAAATCAAACACATTATGCATTTCATGCAACTCCAAATCAAAGTGGAAACAAGATAAACTCAATTGCAAAAGATGCCTCCATTAAACTATTCACATATGCAAGAAACAGTTTTTGTGAAATTTAGTAAATAACAACCCCTAGATTTACCAAAATTCCCTTCGAGAGGGAAAATACTCGGCCATCCAAATGGTGCAACGTGCCTTCAAGATTCTCAGATTTCGTCACTGGAGGTGGATGCCTCTAAAGTGTCCTCATGTTTGGGAAAGGGGTTTGTGCTTACACTTGGTCCTTGTCCACCCCTTCCTCTTAGCACTATTTCCCCAGCCTCGATCATGTCTTGGACTTTGTGCCTAAGTGCCCTGCAATCGGCGGTTGAGTGGCCAGGTACTCCCGAATGATAGGCACACATAGCATGTGGATTGTACCCAATAGGCATGCCATGAAGGTAAGTTGGAGGGGGAATCACGCCTATTTTGTTGGCAACCTTCAATTGCTCATACATTTGGTCCAAAGGCCTGCCTAGGTTGGTGAAGGTTCGGGTACGGCTTTGATTGTAGGTTTCAGTGGGTCGGGGATAGTTGTAGGTGGGTCTACTTGGTGGGGGAAATCTTTGGTGGTAAGGAAGCCGAGGACGAGCTTGTTGAAAGCTTGGTTGAGGTATTTGGAAAGGGGTTGTAGGCGGGTTGGCATAATTTGAGCGAGGTCGAGGATGAGTGATATTGGTGTGGTAAACAAGATGAGGATTTGAGTAGTAGGGGTAAGGGTTTGAGTTGGTAGGGTATTGTCGAGGTCTGGGTCTTGGGACAGGGTTTTGATTCCAGGTGAAGGCAGTTTCCCCCTCTTTCTTTTTAAATTGCGGGTTCTTCTCACTAGTCCCCTGTCCTTGCAAAGCATCCAACTGGGATTTGAGGGCAGAGACATTAACAATCTTCCCAGCTTTCACGAAGTCATCGTACTCCTCAAGTTTATTGACAATGGCGGCGAACGAGCATCCAGTCATGCGGAAAATTTCTTCAAAATACGGGGGATCATGTGCTTTAATGAAAGTGCGTATGATTTCGTCCTCAGTCATTGGTGGCTCAACTTTTGCAGCTATTTTCCTCCACCTCTTAGCATAGGTTTTGTGGTCTTCAGAGGGTTTTCTTTTTGTTCCTTCCAACGTGGTTCGCGTCGGAGCCAGCTCGCAGTTGTACTCGTATTGTCTGATGAAAGCATTGGATAGATCAAGCCAGGTCTTCACCTCCTCCGGCTTCAAATTCGAATACCAATCAAGTGCGTCGCCTTCCAGACTTTCTGGGAATAGCCTTAAAGGTAAACTTTCATCATCCACCGGCCTACCCAATTTATTGGCGAACAATCGGAGATGCGTCTTGGGATTGCCCGTGCCATCGTATTTGTTGAACTTCGGAGTTTTGAATCCCTCAGGCAATTGAACATTTGAAAAGAGACACAGCTCGTCATAGTCCAAGACTCCTTGCTTGTTCAACCCCTGACTCTTCCTCATAAACTCATCAAAACGATCAAGGCGTTTGAGCAGCTTTATATCAACGGGAGCAGAAGATTCCCCCATTTCTGCCTTGGTTTGAACAATATGGTCTGGTAGGAATGGCTCAGCAACAGGGTGATAAAAGGTATGTGGCTCAGGTGGTATATTTGAAGTGATTTGGGGTGGTGGACCTCGCGTGTGAGTAAGAAAAAATGAAGGATGAGGAGGGTAAGTGTATGGCAAATTTGTGGTGGGATAGGTGAAAGTTTCTTCGGGTGCAATAGGAAATGATGGAGTAACAGTGGCATGGGCCGAAGGTAGGACAAATGGCCCTTGCTCAGGCTGTCTGGCGGGTACAGGTTCGGGTTGAATTCCGCTGCTAATTAGCTCATCGTTCAACTTCCTTTGGGCGGCCATCTCATACGCCATCTCTCCAAACTTGGTAAGCATCTCAGTCAACTGAATCCCCGAACTTGCAGTCTCGGGTTGAGCGGTAGTAGCAGACCTATCTGACTGTTCCGGTTGTGAACTCATGTTTACACGACTCCTCTGGGCTTGACTACGGGATCGCGTTATGATGGGGCTTCGACGAGAAGCTATATTTAAATATTACCTGAGAATTTTGAAAGGAATTGTCTTTAGATTTAACCCTTGCTTAGATATTCCAATAAAAATAAAGAAAAGGAAAAGAAAAAGGCAAGAGTTAGTAGATATCCAGAAAAATCGGATGCATGTCCTATGGGGGAACCCTTTTATGCCAAGGGTAGGCCTAGCATGAAAATGCAAACCTCTGAGGTAGGCACCATACCATACCTGATGGATCTGATCAACTCATTGAGTGGAAAATAATTTTTTTGAAAAATTTGGTCAATTGGAGTGACGAGAGATTTGTCAAAATGAGGACAACGTCCGAATAGAGTGATCATTTGTGATCGATACAAGAATTTGCAAAAACGCACGGGTTTGACCTTGACGAATTTCCTATCGAAGAAGATTGGAATTCGTTGACCAAGTTTTCTCAGTGAAGCACGGGTCCAAAAATCCCAACTAATCAAATGCAATGGATGATTTTTCCAAAATCGACTAGATTTCCCAATTTGGAATTTGACAATGAAACCCTAATAGGGCAAATGGGTTGAACGAAATTGACAATTTATTTAAAATCGACCGAATTACCCTAAAAGGGAAACAGGTCAAATGAATTGAATGAAATTTATCCAAAATTAATCAGATTACCTTAAAAAGGGTAAATTGATCAAATGAATGAAATTGAATTAGTGATTGATTCAAAAATAGCCCGAATGACCCTAAAAAGGGTAAATTGGTCAAAAGACCCTAAAAAGGGTAATTTGGTCAATGGAATTGATAATTTATTCAAAAGCGACCGAATGACCCTAAAAAGGACAAATTGGTCAAAAGACCCTAAAAAGGGTAAATTGGTCAAATGAATTGATGATTTATTCAAAATCGACCGGATGACCCTAAAAAGGGTAAATTGGTCAAATGAATTTATTTCAAAAATGATTAGATTGTACTTAAAATTGAATGAATTGAAAAAAAATGGATTGGACAAGATGGATGATTTGTTCAAAAGTCGATTGAATTATTCGCCCACTGGGTGGCTTCAAGAAATCATTACAATGCCTTGGTCTATGAGCCTCTAAAATCAAAATTTGGCCTCTATATTTATCGTCTCAACAATGAGGAATCATTTGTGAATTTTCTTCGAATTAATATCCTTTTACGCAAGGGAATTTTACCAATTTTGAGAAAATGGCCAAAAAGTGATTATTAGATGCTCATATTCCAAAAATTGCTTCATGAAAATGATCGGATCTTTACCTTACCTTGTGCACTACCCCTTCGGATGGTACGAGAAAGGTAAACGTGCAAGTCTCATTTGGATTATATATCCGAGACATGGGGTGGTTTATTCCTAACACGGGATCCCCTAAATGGCATTCCCTTTCTAGGGTTTATGCGTGATGCCAGTTTATTAAAGCGATATAAATATGTGACAAATATGGCCTAAAGGATATAAATAATGCAACGGGGGAAAAGGTCTAAACATGAAATGTATTTACTGAAAGGTAAGTGCAAAGACTGAAATTTAGACATGTGAGCTATCTAGTGGATGAGTCACTAAAAGAGTGCCAAAGAGGCCCCTTATTGCTATGGCACATGAATGCAGGCCAAGAAAACAAAAAAATGGTTAGTGCAGTTGATAGTACACATAACACATTGTAACAACAAGATAAAGCAATCAAAGCAATAAAAAGGAAAAAAAGGGTTGGACCCCTCCCCTCGTGAATAGTGTCCCTAGCTTAGGATAAGGCCGACTCTACCCTAGGCAAGCTATCATGGATGCATGAGGTTGGGGTTCACTAATGCATCTAGACTCGATGAGCTCAGGTCCCCGAGCCTTCAGACTTAGAAACCAAGGGTCACCAATCCCAAGGTTCTTTGTCGGTGGCTCGAGCGATTCCCCAAACACCGCTACGCACACATCGTGTCACGGCTACGTGTTTGAGTGAATCTATCAAAACCTCAATCTTCGACCAAAAGCTAAAGGCTATCAACCAATAGCTTTAAGCGGAAGATTGAGTGACCCATTGGAACATGCTACACACACATCGTGTCGTGATCACATGCCCAAGTGAGTCACCTAATCCTAATAGGGTGGAGTGGCGTGACAAGCCACTAAAGAAAAATAAAAGGGATAAAAGAAGTAAAGCGTATGCTCGTATGCTAGTGCTCGTTTGGAGGGGAAGGGTCAAGAACCAACGCGAGGCTCTAGGGCGACCCATACCTCCCAAAATGCAATGCAAGCGCGAGATAACAAGTAAACATTCATTCAAACATACATTCGTGAGTCGAGGGATTGGTTTGATTACGTACATAAGACAAAAGGTCCTAAAAATGAAAAATGCAATCCTAATATCCACATGCTATACATAAAAGGGGTAGAAAAAGGAAAAGAATGGCCAAATCAAATGCTTGGACCCACTTAGGAAGTCCCCAGTGGAGTCGCCAACTGTCGCGCCCCACTTTTCGATTCGAATGTGTGTGGTGTGCAATGTGTGAACGTGTGCAAAATGAAAAGTAAAAGGCCATGGGACTTAGAATGCGACGATTTGGCCAAGTGAAGTTCAAAAGGGTTTTTTGTATCAAAAATGGAGTCGCCACTTGGTATAGAGTTAGGGTGTACCAAGTCACCCAAAAATGATTTTTGTTTTTTTGAATAAAAAAAGTAAATAAACCCTTTTTGAGAACTTTCGGGTCTACGTAACCAGAAGAGGGATCGGGGGTCACATTTGACGAAGGGGAAGGCAAGGATAAAAATCCAAGGCACCCCTTCGACCTAGCCAAGGCTAGTTGCGTGACTTGAACCAATTTTTCCTAATTTTTCTACCCAAGGTATGTATCGCGTATTGGATATGTCTATATGAATGCAAAAAACCTAGACCTAGGGGGATTGGGGGAAATTTCTCTTCAAAGGTTGAGTGGTGCCAATCACATTAATTGTGAAGCCCAATAATGATCCTTTTGGAGAGGTCACACCTAAACCTAAATGACGTGAAAAATGAGTGGAATGCATGCCATGTGAAAGTGTGAGTTTGTGTGAAGTGAGGAAAATGATAAAAGTAATAAGATAAGAGTGAAGGTGTGCAAATGTAGATGAAAGTACTCGTGTGCGAGTGAAGATAAAATGCTCGTGTGCAAGTGAAGATAAAAGGGTTCGTGTGCAAGTGGAGACAAAAAAGTGTTCGTATGCAAGTGAAGATAAAAAAGGTGCATGTGTGCAAATGAGACAAAGGTGAAAATGTAATGATAGAGTGGATTGAGAATGCATGAGCCTAGGGAATTCATGCATATTGGGTACGGGGAGACCTAAATCGTGACTTGATTTTTCCTTTGATAGAGGGAATATAAGCGTGCTAAGGTTTAGAAAAAGCCACACTCGTCTATATCCCATATTTAAGGGGACTCTCACGCAAATGTACCCTAACTAGCATGAGATGCAAAAAATCCTAAAATGAGGGAAAAGGGGCTCGAGGAGCATGCCAAATGATAAAACTAAGAAAAATGCATGACATGTAGTGAACATGCAAATATGCACTAACAAAAAGGGATGGCCTAATGAGCCACAACTAGCATTGGACTAGTGTGGTGACGTACATTCATCCATTCCATTCATTCATGGTTATGAAAGCAAGTAGACATGCCAAAACGCTCGTAAACACGTAGCACGTAGCACTTAGCATGCTCGACTAGATGCAAGAGCCTACTAAAGCAATTAAACATGTAGCAACAAAAACAAGCAACCAAGGGGAAGGGGAAATGGACCAGATGCTCTCCGAGCGCTATCTATTACAAGCCAAGAGGTGTACACATACCCCATAAAAGCATAAAAGGGAAAGGGTGAATGGACCAGATGCTCTCCGAGCACTATCTATTACAAGCCAAGAGGTGTACACATACCCCATAAAAACTTAAATAAAAGTAAAAAGCAAGTAAATGCACGCAGGGAGGTAAGGAAAGCGAAGTAGACATGCATGTTCACATAACACGTAGGAGCACGTAGGGTCAAATGAAGTGCAAATGAGGGATAGAGTGTACCTCCCTTGAAGCGACGCCCTAACGTAGTGAAATTACTAATTTACCCTCCAAAATAATAAACAAGTCAAGGTACCACTTAAATTATCGAATAATCACACGAAACAACCATTAAACACAAACAAATGGAAATTGAGCATGAAACGAAAATTAAATATGGAATAGACCATGCATGTGCAAGCAAAACTCGGTCTCAAATAAAAAGCCTCAAGAATCTAAAATGGAGTGCTAAATTGAAATGCTGAGAGTGGAATCTATCGCCATCAAGTGCAAAAAATCACGAAAGGAAGAAATGGAAAATTATTAAAGTTTTAGAAACAAGATTAGCTAAGCAAAATTTAAATCAAACAAAATCAAGACCACCAATGCTTCCAAGCTACCAAACTTTCATGATTTGATCCTAGAATTCTATTAACATTGTCCACAATTCACATGAAAAAACATATCAAGGCCTAATCACACAAAAGAGATCCAATTGCGAAAATTAATCAACCATGCAAGCCCAATCAAAATGTTCAAGGAATTTTAAAAGGTCAAATAGCAAAGAAAAAGTCAAGCCATGGTTCCAATTGCAACTATCCTAGGATCTAATTGCAAGAAATTTGAATGTAATTGGGCCTTAGTAGATCAAGAGGGGATTTGGGGGATCAAAGTTCAATTTGTAGAAATTACTTCATGCATAAGCATGCAATCACGTAGCTTTCTTCTTTAGACAATGCTTCTGCAATCACTTTCACAAACTTGTGAAGCTTTTGGTAAGAAAACTCTAAACGAAATCCATCAAAACATTTCCTACATTCCATTGTTCATTCACAAATTTTCAACTCAATCATTTTTGTTCAGTTTTCATGAACCCCTTGGATAGAAATCAAACCAAGAAATCAAAAAACAAACAGCAAGAATGCAGCAAAGATAGTTGCAAAAACATATGCTCCAACCAGCCCATGAACCGAATGAAACCTTCTCCATTTCTGGTTGCTAAATTTCTGCCAAAGCTTCTCACCAATTACCCAAACAACTCAGACAAACTCCCAGCTCAATATTGATTAGCTTCCATAAGACCGACATCACATACAGCAGTTAATCATGCTAAACAAAAGAGTCAAAACAGAGAAAAGCCACAATCTCCAATTTGTTGCTGCAACTCTGCAGCTCATATCATGAATTTCCAACAAACTTTCAGATTCAAGATACATCAGAAATGATACATATTCATGCTAAAATCCGACCCAAGCAAACCAGAAACAATCGCAAACATTCCTGCATTTCCTAATTGGATCATTGCCGCAGCTTTATCATTTCAGCTAGGATGCCTAACTTGAATGTTTTACTACTGGAAATCGACATCCAACTACACAAATAACAAGGTGATCAAGCTACTGCAATTTCATCATCCGAAAGCAAGAGAAAGGCTGCGGCAAATGGGCCGACAACCGTCATTGCAGCAGACTCCCTTTCATGCGCAAAAACAATCACACCTCATTTGAATTCAGCCAGCAAAAAAAATCCTCAAGCTATCTTCAAACTTTGCAAACGTAGGGAATTGAGATTTCAACATGAGTATCCGAATATGAAACACACACAAACTGGAAACTTTAACAACCATCCGACATGTGATTTCAAACGCAGAATCGAACGAATCAGCCAAGGAAATGTTATTTTTCTTTTCAAAGTTAACACCTTTACCACTAAACTACAACTTGAGGATGAAATTAACAACAACAAACAGATTTGGAAACCTATCGAACTTGTCATGCAAAAATAATCAACGAAAGGCAGCGACTTTAAGCTATGAAGATAAAAAAAAAAAGGGTTACCGCAAAGCTTCTGTTTCGGCAAAGGTTGGCAGCGGGTATGGAAAAAACTCCAGCAACTCCCGAAGCTCTCCTCACTTCCCTCCTTGGTCTCTTTTGCTTCCCAGATTCCCCCTCCAAACCTCTCCTTTGTTTTTCCCTCTGCTCAGTTTTTCTTCCGCCGTTCACTTCCCTCTTACTCTCGCTCGAACCCCCAGCCGCCCTTCCTTCTTCCTCTGGTTTCTCTTTCTTGTACGAAGCTTGATTGATAAAAAAAATGGAGTCTTTATTCTCCTTCTCCCCGTCAAGCTTAGTTTCTTTCTCACAGCCCCTCAACTCCAGCTCTCTATCCGTATCCTCTCTCTCTCTGTTTCGTTCTTTCGTTCATCCACAGCCGCCCCCCAGAAGCAATCTTCTGACCTTTCCCTTTATCTAGTTCTTGCTCCCGACTCACTCTCTCAGTTTTTCTTAGCCGTTAACTACCTTCTCATCCCCAAAACCCTTGCTCAATTTTCTTTCAGCCCGTCGATGCTCTCTTCTTCTCAGCTCCCAGTTTTTCTTTTTCGTTCTTGACTCTCCCCGAAGCTTACCCTTTTTCTCCTTTCTTGCGGCTACCATTTCCTTTAGCTTTTATATCCCCAGTTCAACCCTAAGAACCTCTGTCCTTTTTCTGTATTTTGCAGCTTCAGGAGCCGTCCCAGATTTTTTTTTGCAAACGGCGCAAGTCCGCAGCTTTCATGCTGCGGCAACAATTTTCCTTTTTTTTTTTTTTTTTTTTTTTTTTTACTTTCAACTTAATAAATACATAAATGATAAAATATAAATAATAATAATAATAACAAATTAACAAAAACCAAGTAATAATAATAATAAGAAGAAAACAAAAATAACTTTAACCAAAAACTAAACAAAAATGGCCATTTTTAATTTTTTCCAATTTTGCATTTTTCATCATTTTCTTTTTCTCAAAATAACTTAATAAAATAACTAAAGTGCCCAACGATTGAATTTAAAGAAATAAACATATTTTTGTGAACAAATTTCCCTTTTTCCTTTTCCTCTTTTTTCATTTTTCCAACCCAACTAAAGCCTATTTTTTTTGAATTTTTCCTCTTTTTCCTCTTTTTTTCATTTTTTATGATTTTTCATTTTCATTTTTCTTTCAAGAAAGCATTGAATAAAAACAAAATGACTAAAATGATTTTTCTTTTCTTTCTAAAAACTCTATAAACTTAAAAACTAAAAAAAACTAAAAACTAAAAACTAGAAACTAAAATCTAAAACTTAAAAGTGATTAAAAACCTAAAATGACAAAATAAAAATGAATAGACAAACTAAAAGGGCAAAATGAATAAAACTAAAATAAAATAACAACTAGAAATGCAAAACACACAACAATGAACTAAATGCAAGCGATCTAAAATAAAAATCATGAAGTAGATGCCACAAACAAATTATTCAAAATTTGGTGTCTACAGCATGTTGTCATCAGATTCCTTTCTTTCGTTGCTGTGGTATTTTGTTGTGGTGCAAAAACATTTAGGCGAGTAATCAGAGTTGCTTTGCTGAAGTCCCAACCATTAGGAAAGTTGCATTAACCCAGATTTTTTGCAGAAAGTTTACTCTTTTCCATAGCTTACATGGGGTTGGCCTAGAAACCTTTCCCATTCTGTTTTTGTATGCATGCTAAGTCTAATAAGAACTTGGGATTGGGGTGGTTTGAGATGATTGAATGCATTTGCCATGTAAGGGGCTGAAGCAAAGATATTTGCTAGCTGAAGTTTAAAAACCATTTTGCCGAAAGTTTCTTTTGCTGCTGGAATGTTTTCTCAGTTGTCACATATAATTTGCGTGCAAACCTTTTTCATTCTGGTTATGGTATACATGATAAGTTTGGTAGAAGTTTGAGGTTGGTTTTGGGATTGAAATGGTTGTGTGAATTTGCCGGCAAAATTGCTGAAGTTTTGAGAGCATAAGAAATGTTGCAGAAACGTTGTCTTCGTAGCATTTGCATGCATTCTGCATGAATAACTTCCAGAAAATTGCATCCCAACCCCCCAAGTCTCTTCTTGTTCCACTAGGACCCAATCAATTAAAGAATTTCATCAAATTGGTCCTTGATAATTTTTATTTGTGCAACTTCATGGCTTGTTTGCTTCAATTAACTACCATGCTTTTCTTCAATTGCGCTTAAGACATGACCTTAGGGACTTTATGATCAAGTGAGCTTTGTTTTGGCACATTTCTTTTAATTTTTCTTAAATAAAGTGGTACCTTGACCTTTTTATTGTTTTGAAGCCATTTTTACTTCATTTGATTACCAATGCGAGGGAGGTACAACTTCTTTTATCCCTTTTTGTCTCTCCTATGTGACCTTATGTGTTATGTGAGCATGCCTGTCTACTTCGCTTTCCCTACCTCCTTGCATGCATTTACTTACTTTTACTTTTATTTAAGTTATTCATTATGGGGTATGTGTACACCTCTTGGCTTGTAATAGATAGGGCTTGGCGAGCCTTCTTGTCCATTTTCCCTTTCCCCCTTTGTTTAAGTTATTCATTATGGGGTATGTGTACACCTCTTGGCTTGTAATAGATAGGGCTTGGAGGAGCATTCGATGAAGACCTATCGAAGACGTGTGCCTAGCTAGCAAATGTAATAGTTAGGGCTTTAGTTGCCTTATGTGTCTTGCTTGCTTAGTTGTTACATGTTAATTTGCTTTGTTAGGGCCTTGCATCTAGTCGAGCATGCTAAGTGTTACGTGCTATGTGTTTACGAGTGTTTGGCATGTCTACTCGCTTTCCATAACCATGAATGAATGTGATGGATGAATGTACGTTTCCGCTAGTCCAACGCTAGTCGGAATTCATAGATGGGCTAGTCCAACGCTAGACCCTTAGGATTTCCCTTTCGATAGTGCATATTTGCATGTTCACTACATGTCATGCATTTTTCTTAGTTTTATCATTTGGCATGCTCCTCGAACCCCTTTTCCCCTCATTTTAGGATTTTTGCATCTCATACTAGTTATAGGGTTCATTTGCCTGGAGAGTCCCCTTAAATATGGGATATAGACGAGTGTGGCTTTTTCTAAAGCCTTAGCACGCTTATATTCCCTCTATCAAAGGGAAAATTGAGTCACGACTTAGCTCTCCCGTACCCGACTTGATGCACTCCTATAGGTTCATGCATCTCATCTTATCATTTCACTCTTTCATCTACATTTTTCACTACTTATGATTTTCTCACTTCACATGCTATGTTCACGCACTTCTCCTATCACTCATTTATTTTTCTACCTCACAAATTACACCCATTTGCACACTACCATCTATGCCATATTTTTATTCACTTGCACACGAGCACTTTTTCATTTGCACCCCAACACTCTTACATTCAAGGACATTTGCTTTGCACACTTCCACTCACACCATTGTTTTTATTACTTTTTCACACAAACTCACATTTTTCATGGCATGCATTCATTCATTCATTTTTCACATCATTTAGGTTTAGGTGTGACCTCTCCAAAAGGATCATTGTTGGGCTTCACAATTAATGTGATTGGCACCACTCAACCTTTGAAGAGAAATTTCCCCCATGTCCCCCTAGGTCTAGGTTTTTGCATTCATATAGACATATCCAATACGCGATACATATCTTGGGTAGAAAAATTAGGAAAAATTGGTTTAAGTCACGCAACTAGCTTTGGCTAGGTCGAAGGGGTGCCTTGAATTTTTATCCTTGCCTTCCCCTTCGTCAAATGTGACCCCCGATCCCTCTTTTTGGTTACGTAGACCCAAAAGTTCTTTAAAAGGGTTCATTTACTTTTTCAATCAAAAACAAAAAAATCATTTTTGGGTGACTTGGTACACCCTAACTCGATACCAAGTGGCGACTCCATTTTCATTAAAAAACCCTTTTGAACTTCACTTGGCCAAATCGTCGCATTCCTAAGTCCCATGGCCTTTTACCTTTCATTTCGCACACGATCACATGTATCTCACACACACATATCATCACGATTCAAAAAGTGGGGCGTGACAATGTCATAATTCAAATGATAAGTCCAGAAACAATTACAAAATTTACAAAACATTAAATATGGAGTATCAATAATTCAAGAAACATTTACAATGGAAAGCGATAGTAACATTCATGAAAAGGATACGGGCCCACATGGAGCCAAATATTCGCGCGCTCGCTCGTTCTCCTGCCATTTCCCCTTATTCCTCCAATTATTTGAAAATTTCATTTTGTGAATAAACCCTCGTTTGTTCGTTCATTTGTTCATTTCATTCACCCTTTCCTGGACATTGTCCAGACTCCACCAACCTCCACCAACCTACAAAGGTAATACTCGAGTATACCAAAACGTTCACCCAGGTCACCATATCGCCCGACCGAGTCCGCTTCTGGCTCGAGTCGATCGGTAACAAGGGGCAGTGGCCAGTTCAGCCAAAAGGCTTACATTCATGCGCAACTAGCATTTCAATTATTAAATCCTAGAAAATTGCACAGTTATTTAGGTCGAGTGCGATAAATTACACCCCCGCCTAGAAAGCTCGTTTTGGAAATCATTAAAAGCACATGACACGTTATCAATCAATAATACAAGTTATGAAGTCAAGAAGCATTTAACAAACAAGGAACACTCACATGTAAGCACGCATGATATGCAAGAAAACAGTTCAAAAGTAACTTTGGAAACAGTTCAAAAGTAAATAATGCAGGAAACGGTTCATAAATAACTTTAGAAATAGTTTGAGGTCACTCACCTCTATGGCTCAGAAATCATCCATCATATAACATTGCCTTGCGCAAATCCAAGTCTTAGATCACAAACTCAATGCAAACAAATCCCTTCAAAGTTCGGACAGCACTTCCCCTGAATTTGCTAACTTTTCCAGCCATCATGGCTTCATTATTTCCTCAGCCAGTCCCAAAGTCACACGAAATATAAATTCTTCACAACGGCCGTTCAATAGGCTCCGAATTTTATTTTTTTTTATTTTGGGTTATTTTGCCCTTTTGCCTTGTTTACGCGCGTTTATAAGTTCCGGAACGCAATAGATCGCTATATACCGCACCGTTAGTCCTGGCGAGAGCTGGGCAGGCAGTCCGCTAACCTCTTTGGTTCGCCTTAGGGGAAGGTGGGGCTGTCACAGTTTAAAAGTCCCGACACTCGAATTTTAGCATTATCGTAATATACTCAATTTCTATAGCTCGATACTAGGACAAAATACTTCAATAAAGCCTGGTCAAAAGTTCTCGAATTCAAAGGACCGAAAACGGACTTCCCGATTCCAATTCACTTGCACATTATGTTCCAATTTGCCAATATAGGAAAATCACAATTCAAACATCAATTTCACTAGGGCTTCATCAATCATTAGCCCTAGGTCTCAACAAGTTCAATTCTAATAAAAAATTAAACAAAGGAAGTTCAAGACATCAAAACAATTCCAGACCACAAGTCATGGACTTTCCAAGTGCATTTCGGCCAAATCACTTAAACAATATTCATAATATATACACATAAACAGTTAACACATAATTCGGAAAACACTCACCAAGGATTCAAATGACTACTCTCGAGTCTCAAGTTGGTTTCCTGGTTCACGGCTACTTCCTAGTACAAGTTAATAAGTTCAAAGTAAATATATAATTTGTAGTCGATTATTTGTTATTCTTTTATTTAAACTTATTAAAATTGAGTTTGACCTTAAAATACCACCATAACATTCTCAATATTTATTTATCATTTTATTTTCGAAACTTATTGACTTTATTATTTTTAAACCATGAAATACCTATCTTCAAGTTTATAAACTTGTATAATGTTTAAACTAATATACTTTCTCAATCCAGTATTAATTATGGCTTATAGATACTCCATTTTCCCTTTTAAGACTAACTAAGCTCTAGGTTGTTTGTGAATTAAATTTTGTTTCACAACCTTAACTTCTCAAGTTTTTTAGTCTCTTAAATATTATAAAAACTAATTTAAGTGATTAGGAGCCATTTCGTGTATATAGTCATAACAAATTACCTTAGAGTTTCTAAAATATTATATGAGTCTTAATCTCATTACCAATTCAACCATTCAACATAATTCAGCAATATTACTTCAAAATCCATTAGGTTTGGTAGCTCTAAAACAAGGTTAACGTACATATATAAATTTTAAGATCTTATAAAACATTTGAGCTAAGATTAAATCATTTCATTCTAATCTTAATAATTGAAGCTGATGGAACTTTTATTTCTTCCCTTTTAGACTGAACTAGGCTCTAGTTTGCATGTTATTCCTATTTGTTCCACTTCACTAGCCCTTCGAGTTTTAAATTCTTTAAAGCATTCAAAACAAGGTTAAGATGCTACAAACGGATATATATATATTTATATGCATAGTTACAACAAACTATCTTAGAATTTTGTTCAAAAACTTCAAGGAAAGTTCATCTCTTTCCTGTTTCAGCCAACAAGTATAATTTCCAGCAATATCATTCAAATTGTTCAACAAATCTCCATCTTTTACTTGCTTGAAATACTAAACACGTAGCTCATAATTTGCCCACCCAAACTAGAACAAATAACACACAATTCCAGAACATAATCCCACCAAAAGTCTCAACTAATTCGGCCAGCAACACATTACAATTTCCAGCAGTATAGCAATTTAACATATGGTGCTTTCTCCATAATTTTCTTCAGTTTTAACTCTAACTCATCATGCAAAAGATGATTCTCCAACTACAGAGTAAACTTGATCATCAATATAAAATTTTACAGCCAGAATGTCAAAGGAAAAACTGATCTGAAGTCTCTTTCTCTCTCTCGGTCAAGCTGTGACTGTTTTGGACAGCAATCAGTTTTTAAACAAGAAATTTCTCCATTAACTACTTCAGTTCCCATTCAACTCCAACATGCATGCTAAAGCTAAAAAAAAATTATGCAAGGTATTCAGCTTCAACGTAGGAATTTGGAACCCAAAATTCTGTCAAGAAAATTGGAAAATTTCCTTACTTCATCTCTCGGCTAGCTAGACAGAACCACCGGTTAATTCTTGCAAATTTTTCACTCAAGCTAACAACTCTGCACTAGTTACTCAGATAAGACAAGGAAATAACACATGGTTTGAGCTTCTAGCAGAAGTTACTCCATACATTCGGTTACTAAGCTGCAAATTTCAGTTTCTTCCTCTCGGGTGAAGCTGGAAAAATTCCAGCATGTTTCGTCATGCGGTCTCAACCCAAAGTTCCACCTTTTCCCCAAGTTTTCTTCAACTAAACTTCCCAAAACATCAGAAACCAACGTATTACATGAAAAACCTATCATTAGTTTCCATTTTTACAATAATAACAGGCTGTAACTCAACATGCAGCTCATGGTTCCCCAACTTCAGTCCAACTCCTATTTTACTTCCATATCAGAATTCCGCTCAGCTAAATCTTGTTATTCTTGGCTAAAACCCAACATGCAGCCCCTATTCTCAGTTATATTCAAGAAATAAAAAAAAGTGGTTACAAGATTCTTACCTTCTCCATTAAATTTTAATAATGGCAGATTGCTCCTGCTCCTAGCTTCGGTTTCTCCTAAAATTGCAGCAGCTTTCACTCTTCCTCTCGGTTGAAGCTAATCAGTGAAGAAACTAACAAAGTTTCTCTTCCTATCCTTCACTTTAGCTCTCAATTTTGGTCGGTTAAAGAATGCAGAAATGGGAAAGCTATTAGGATGCTCTGTTTTCTCTTTCGGTTGTTGCTGCCTAAGGAAAAATTGTAGAGTTCTCTCTCTCACTCTCTCTGTTGGTACTCCAAATGAGCTGATCACTCACTTCCTCTTCAGTCGGTGGTGATAATACCAAAGTTCTCCACTCAGCTTCTACTTCTACAATTCAGGTATCCTGTTGGCTGCATGGTAGTTCTAACCATGGCTCAAGGTTATTTCCTTTCGGTGGGAAGTGGCAGACAAGAACATATAAGATGCTTCCCTCGGTTCTTCCGCCTACCAACTCTTATTTTTCTTTCGATTTCATTCCAGAAGGTGATCCTCTCGGTTGCATGGTTAATTGCTCAAGCTTTAGGGTTAAAATGGTTTTTCAACTTTGGTTTATTTGTTTGGCAGGAGTCCAAAATTTTATTGTCTCACACATTAACTCCAAATTTCATTTATTCTAATTTGTATGTACCTTGAAAGATTTTGTTTATATCGATCTAGTGATTTCCACACATTTAGCTTTAAGGAAAATTAATTAATCATGTAACTTTTTCAACTATATAATATATTCAAATGGCTCAAATTATAATATGCATATCATATGTTTATTTGATTCATATAAATGTTTCTTTTTACACCATTCTATCATTTTGCTTATTATTTTATTTATTTATTATATCATTTTTTTCCTAAATTTTCAATTCAATTGGAATTCAATTAGGCATTTAATTTACCCATTCATTTGTTACATATAATATTTTAATTTTAATTAATTTTTTTTTGACATCATTCTAGGATATTTCTAAATTCTCAATTTCCAGAATAATTAAATTTAGTCATTGAATTTGACCAATTATTTGTTATCTATAATATTTCAAATGACGAAATAAGGGTAATAATGGCTAAGTCTATTCAAGATTTTCTCGAGTTATCACATACCTCCTCGCTCAAGAGTTACTTTCAGGGATGCGCAGGTCTTCAAGGGGTGGGAATGTCGCTTTGAAGTTGAATATGGCCAAGGCATATGACAGGGTGTCGTGGTTATTCCTGGTGAAGGTTCTGCGGTGTTTCGGGTTTGGAGAAAGAGTTATTGACATGGTTTGGCGACTGATTTCCAATGTATGGTTTTCGGTTATCATTAATGGAGCTCCCTATGGGTATTTCAGGTCAAATAGGGGGCTGCGTCAGGGGGATCCGTTGTCACCTACTCTATTTGTAGTTGGGGCGGAGGTGCTTTCCAGGGCCTTAAACAACCTTGTGCTTCAGGTAGGCTTTCAGGGATTCACAGTTCCACGGGGGTGCCTTGCCGTCACGCATCTGGCCTTTGCGGATGACGTGCTGATTTTTGCTAATGGTTCGGCTCGAGCCTTACAGAAGATCGTTCGGGTTCTGGACTTGTATCAACAATCGTCGGGCCAGTTGATAAATAGGCACAAAAGTGGCTATGTGGTCCATCCTTTTGTCTCGGGTGCCCGTAGAGGGGTAATTGAGCATATCACTGGCTTCCCAAGACAGCACACGCCAATCTGTTACCTAGGGTTCCCACTGTTTTTTGGAAAGAGTAAGGCCGCTCATTATGGGGAAGTGAGCCAGACGGTCCTTGGACGAATTCTTTCGTGGAAGACCAAGTTTTTATCTCAGGGAGGCAAGATCGTGCTCATAAAACATATGCTATCATCTATTCCATTGCATTTACTTTCGGCTTTGGTGATCTTGGCCTCAGTGTTCAACGTCATCGAAAGGGTTTGCTCGAATTTCTTGTGGGGTTCGACAGATAGTGGAAATCGGTATCATTGGATCCGATGGGATCAGTTATGCTTTCCGAAGAAGGAGGGAGGCGTGGGGTTCAGATTGCTCAGGGACGTGTATACTGCCTTCTCTCATAAGCTATGGTGGAAGTTTCGCACATGATCTTCTCTCTGGGCCGCATTTTTACAAGCAAAATACTGTCGACGTTGCCATCCCTGTCAGGTGGAGCATAGGGCAGGGTCGTCGTCTACCTGGAAACGAATGGTCAACGCGAGCCGACAAGCGGAGTTAGCCATGCGGTGGTTGGTTGATGCGGGAACCTGCGACTTCTGGCACGACAACTGGCTGGGTTCTGGAGCTCTATTTCTTAGAACTCTGGTCAACGGGGCATTGACATTCAAGGACTTTATCAGTGACGGGAGGTGGGATTCAATGGTACTAGCCCAATATTTTCCAAGTGACATCATGGCATTGATCTTGCAGCACCCAACCCCTGAGGGAGAGCGGCCAGACGAGGTTGTTTGGATGCCAACGCCTTCTGGGCAATTTTCCTTGTCTTCCGCCTTCCAGGAGGTAAGGCAAGCTCGGAATGCTTCCTGGCTATTTTCGCGCATTTGGCATCCCCAGATTCCATTGAAGGTGTCCTTCTTTATGTTACGGCTTCTGATGGGGAGGCTGCCGTTGGATGACATACTGGGGAAGTTTGGTGTCCAAGGTCCGTCCAAATGTTTTTGTTGCTTGTTGTCCGAAGGGGAGTCTATAGAGCATCTTTTTGCACGCGGACAGTTAGCAAAGGCGGTCTGGGATTCCTTTGGAGCCACTTGTGGAATATTTCTATCTCAAGTTCCATTGCGTGGTAGATTGGTTGCTTGTTGGCTCTCTTCCCAATCTGATGTGCATAAACGATTAGTGGTTGATATTCTTTCGAGTTTTATCTGTTGGCACGTCTGGAAGGCGAGGAATAAGGCGGTTTGGGAAGGGGTACACTTGTCGTGCGGGGAAATCTGCCATGCCATTCTTCGGGATGTCTCCGAGGTGGTTGCGGGTAAGTTCCGCAAGGTGAAGGTGGCTTTGACTTTTAACCAATTTTTTGATCAAATTTCTGCCCACAGGCCCATACAACACTGCAGACTAGTCCGGTGGCATGCACCGAGTGGGGGGTTCATGTTGCTTAATACTGACGGGTGTTCCAAGGGCAATCCCGGTACTAGTGGTGGGGGTGGAGTCCTACGGGACTCAGCCGGTCAAGTGTTGGTGGGGTATTCGGCTTTCTTGGGGGTCAATACTAGTCTGCGTGCTGAGGCCTTGGCGCTGTTAACGGGCCTTCGTCTCTGTGTCCAGAAAGGGTACACACAGGTTCGAGTACAGTCTGACTCATTGGTTTTAGTGGGCATCCTGCAACGGCGGTTCCAGTGCCCTTGGCATATTCGTAGAGAAGTAGTCCACATTTGGCAGGTCGTTGACGATCCAGGGTTGTTCTCTCATTGCTTTAGAGAAGCGAACAAGGTGGCTGACATACTAGCTAATGAAGGGCTATTACACCCGCATGTTCCTGTTAGGGTTTATGCTCAGGCTCACAATCTTCCGTAGCTGGCTAAAGGGGAAGTCAGGATGGATAAGTTAGGTTTTCCTTCCTTCTGTCTGTAAGGGTCCCATCCGCTTGACTAGTCTTAGTCTCTGTTTGTAGTTTGGTGTTGGGTTAATAAAGCATTCAATTTTGCTCTAAAAAAAAAAATCCTTCTTTTTTAATGAAAGCAAATAATTCTCCAAAAGTAATATTTTTAAATGAAATAACTTCAGTTCCCAAAAAAAAAAAAAAAAAAAAAGACTCCCCGTCATTTCAACTAAAGTAAAAGTCTGACGGAAAACATCTAAACTAACGTCCGAAAGAAAAATGTCAAAATTGCCCCTCTATAAGTTAAATCTTTGGAAGAATGTTTCGTGCATTTGAGAATGGGTAAAATACCAAAAGCCCCCATGTGATTTGCCAAATGTACACTTTACCTCCCTATGGTTTGGAAACCTATAATTTAACTCTCTATCGTTTCACCTAAAGTGAAAGTCTGACAGAAATACCATTATTGTAGATGTTTTCTATTAGACTTTCACTTTAGTTGAAACGACAGGGAGTTAAATTGTAGGTTTCCAAACCATAGGGAGGTAAAGTGAACATTAGTCAAACCACAGGGGGTTTTTGGTATTTAATCGTTTTAAGAAAAGAGGTTGAAATTTCAAGGTATGCTAACACAACTTTTATCTTTTATTAATTAAAAATAGTTATATTTTATTGTATAGTTATATTTTTGTTTTTGCACAAGTGATATATTGGAGCATCTTCTCATGATGTAAAATTTGGATAGTTTGTGATGTTATAAAATATTTAATCAAAGGTTATTTTTTGTCCTAATTTTTGTTATGACTATGTTGCATATTTATGAAATAGACATACCTTTATAATTAAAGTTAATATTTGATATTTTAAGATATCATATATTTAAAAAGATGAAAATTATTTTGAACATAACATATTAAGATAATTTTGTTTAGAAAAATTTTGGCCTCCCTTGTGACGCCCCGAAAGAATGAGTGCGAGAACCCGAAAATTTTCTAAGTTTCTAGGGTTTATTTTATTGATCGCCCGCCTTTTCGACATTTTCTTTATTAGACAATTTCCCCAGAGAATTTTATTGTGTAAATATAGTTTTTAGATGATTTTTCTAGTATCAGTTAGTTTTTGAGAAATTAAGAACATATATCGGACGTGGGACCCACTAGTGCGGAAAGTTCGGCAAATTTCGGCCAGTTAGGTTAAGTTTTGGATACCGGATTTATTTTATCGGGTGTTACGAGATAATTAGAGGTTGTTATATAGATGAGAGTGGAGAGAGAAAATGATAACCATGTATTACTTGTAGTGACAAGTGTCACTTGGCGAATTGTTTTTACTTTTGACCACTATTCATTACTTTACCAAATAAATCAAAAATTGACCCAAAAAGCACTCAAAAATCCCAAGCTCTTGGCCGGCCACTCTTCAAGAGAAAAGAAGAAAAACCTCTCCAAAATTCTTGCTTCAATCTTGCCCAATTCAACAAACTAACCGATTAAACTTGAAAACTCTCCATAAAAACCTCTCTCTTAGTGATTGTGAGGTAATTAGTGAAGTGGTTTGGGAGATTAAAGTGCAAAGTTGCTCCTTTTCTTGTGTTGATAAGGTGAGTGACTATGGAACCCCTCTCTTCTATCTAATGATGTTTAATTAATGACTTGTGGTGGTTATAAGTGTGATTTGGTGGATTATTTCTTGATTTTAGTTAAGATTGGTGAATTTTTCTATTTATGTGGGATTTTTCTGTTTTCATATGATTAATATTATGTGGCCATGTATGATGGTTGGAAATGGTTTAGAATGAAGCCTTGGTGTTAAGATAGCGGCTATTTGCGGAAAATTTTAGCATTGAACGGAAAATTTCGGAATTAGGGTTTCAATTTCACCCTTTCGGTCCGGTACTGTTCCTCCTAGTTAGAGGCCGAATTAGCCTTAGGTTAAAACATGAAAGTTGTATACAATGATGTTTTGTAGTTTCCTACAAAATTTCAGCTCAATCGGAGCAACGTAACCTGTGAAAAGACCAAAATACCCTCACTGCCCTAGGATGCATTCCAGTGTTCCGTGTTAGACAATTCATCTATTTGGTTGTATTGATTCACTATGATCCATGCGGATTTAGCTATTTTCCAAAACATGAAAGTTTCAGTACTCTGTCTTAGATTTTCAACGCCACCAAGAACACCTCAAATGAATCTATGAAGCCTGAGTTATGGCCAAAAGGGTCGCATCTATTCTAAACTCAGCATTCTGCCGTGTTTCTTGTTTTAACCTCTGACCATGTTCTGTCCGTTTTGATAACTTACGAACTGGGTATTGACCCCTTCATAAGAAATGTAGATCTTGGTCTTAGCTTCGAAAACGGTATAAAGTTCATCCAAATCCGAGTCCCGTAGCTCCAGTTATGACCAAAACAAGATCGGTTGTCAGAACTGCCTTCGAATTTGGACAGTTCTGACAGGAATGTTTGGACCCATTTTCCTCCATGCTCTGTATTGATTCAGCTTTGGTCAAAACATGAAAGTTATAGCCTTATGTCCTAGCTTTCCAACGCCTTTGGAATTTCTTGATTTGGATTTGTGAGCTGTGTGTTATGGTCCAGCAAACAAACCCTGTTCGTCACCTGAACACGTAAATTTCTGGTACTGTTTTCCATAATTTCGACCTGCTTCCATTCAGATGTAGATTAAGGTGTCTTCAGGAGAATTGTAGCCCTTCCTCACAGTTTCAAAACGGTGTCTTGTCAACTTGATCCAACATTTCTAGCCTAATCTTTGATCAAAACGGTTTGAGATGGCGGATTTGGCCGTTTCCGTTTGTCGTTCCGCGCGCGCGCGTGTGTCCATCTTGCTGTTTCCGCACTTGCATGTGCCGATTTTTGCCATTTTGCTTGTTTTGGGTTTGTTAGTATCCGTTTGTGATATAATGTGATAAATCTTCTATTTCAGACAGTGGTGAGCTAAGCGGAGCCGGTGGGGCCCACTACTAGAGAACACGCGCGAAGTGATTTTTGCTCTTGTACTACTTTTGTGTTTTGAGTAAGTATTCGGGCCATTTTGTACATAAATTGCTTATGTGTTTAAGGGGAATGAAAGGGTGCCTAGGTGAGGGTGTACTTCATCGCACTTGACCTAAACCCTAATTTACGTGCATATTTATACATGACATGTCTAAATGAATTATTTTGGGTTTGAACCCCTTGAGCTTGGAGCTTGGGGTGACTTTCGTGAGTTCGTGAAGTATGTTGAAGTTGTGGGCCCGATCTCAAGACTTGGATGGACTATTCGAGCTGGCCGGGGCTTGGTCGGACCCAGTCCAACCTAGTCTGAGGTCACCAAGTTCGTAGGTTCCAGTTGTGAACCAAGTCTGTGACCCGAGCTTGTGACTCAAGCTCAAGTTTGTGATTTCGTTCGCCCGGGCAAGTTTGTGAGGTGACTGGCCAGTGAGGGTGATAAGGTGTTCGGTGGGTGTACAAGTGGAGTTCTACGGACCTTATTTATGGTCAACGGAGTGTTGACAGGAGATTACGCATGGCAAATGACTTGGCTTTGGAGCCAACCTGTATCCTTCCTTTGTATTGTTACTTTTGCACTTGACTTGACATTTTTGTGAAATAGTTGTTTATTTAAATGTGAAACTTACGCTTTTACCCCTGTTTACTTACTAAGCTTCTAACTTACCCCGTTTCCTTTGTTTTTCTTAGCAGGGGACGACGCGGGGAACTTGTGGACACTGCCACTAGTATAGTTAGGGTTAGTTTGTTCTAGTTGGACAGTTAAGATGTTCCTTTTGTTTTGGTGATTTGTATAAGGACCCACCTTAGGGTCCACCCTCTGTTGGTTGTTGTTATAATGTAAATAGTGATTTGAATAGCTACTTTTGGGAATGTAAATAGAACTCTTTTGGCGTTAGATATATTGTGAATAGTACGCTTGTGGGTTTATCTAGTTTTATTGTTTTGAAATTTTGAGTCCTGGCGCGAGCTAGGCAGGCGTCCCGCCGATACCCTAGGGTTCGCCTTTGGGAGAAGCGGGGGCGTCACATCCCTCCCAAGGAAAAATCTTGGCTCCGTTATAGTCTATAGAATGGACATTTTCAATTATGAAGATAATCAAAATAAAGTTCCAAAACAAGATAAAAGATCATTTCTTGAATGATTGCCAAACAATGTACATAAAAAAGGAAGTTGTTCGAAAATTTAGCATTGATTCAATTATAAATGAATTTAGTTCTATGAAAGAACGTAAAGCTCAATTTACTTTTAATAAAAGAGGATGAAATTTCAAGGTATGTTAACATAACTTTTATCTTTTTTTAATTGAAAATAGTTATATTTATATTACATAGTTATATATTTTTTTGTACAAGTGACATATTCAAGCATTTTCTCATAATGTGCAACTTAGATGGTTTGTGATGTTATAAGATATTTAATAAAATGTTATTTCTTATCTTAATTTTAGTTATGGCAATGCTACATATTTATGAAATAGACATAATTAAAGTTAATATTTGATATTTTAAAATGTCATATATTTAAATAAATGAAAATTATTTTGAAAATAACATATTAAGATAATTTTGCTCGAAAAAATTTTGGCCCCCCTAAGGAAAAAATCTTGGCTCCGTCACTGTATTCATGTAAGATTGAATACTTTGACTTGTACTCTAAACTTGAATTGTTAGTGACTCTATTGTATATAGCACTGGGTTGTGATGTTTTGAAATTGTGTTGTTCATTTTAGTGCCTAACAGAAATTTTTGGATTAGTGAGTCCTGGCGAGAGTTGGGCAGGCAGTCTGCTAACCCTTGAGGTACGCGCTAGAGAAAGGTGAGGCTGTCACAAAGATCTTTGAACCCAAGCCTAAGATTTGGGCAATTTTGGAAGAAATGCAATCCTAAATACAATGTCCTTAAATTTTTTTTTTTAACTATCATCTTCAAGTCACATTGCAAGCTCATAAAATCCATCATTGACTTATCTTTCATGGTTAAATAGAAGTAAGAATTAATATTTATGAGATCTACCAATCACTCATGATTACAAGGTCATAATCTGTTTTATTATATTTAGCTATCTTTTTATCCACATATTACACGCCTATAGAGGTTATGTGTTGACCGAGTTTTCATAAGAAATAAGGGTGAGAAACTATTTTCTTTCATCAATATATGGTATTGAATGAGTTAGATGCAATTTAGACACAAAGCCAAGAGAAATCCTAATGTACAGTTTTTAGCTCTTATTTCTTTTAGCCACCTGAAAGTGTTGGGTTTGGATTTTATCCTACCAACCGTTCATTTTGTTGGATTTGAATTTTTTCCCACCAACGAGCTTGAGTTTTATCCCACCAACAGTTGGTGGGATAAAACTCAAACCCAACAAATAAATGGTTGGTGGAATAAAACTCAAATCTAACAAATAAATAGTTGATGGGATAAAATCCAAATCCAACAAAATAGACGGTTGATGGGATAAAACCCAATTGAATAAGAACCAAATCTAACAAAATAAACGGTTGGTGGGACAAAACCCAATCCCAACAAAATACGTGGTTAGTGAAATAAAACCCAAATCCAAGAAAATGAACGGTTTGTGGGATAAAATCCAAATCCAACAGAAAGTCCAAAATAATGCTGTGACAGCCCCACCTCCCCCTAAGGCGAACCAAAGGGTTCGGCGGACCGCCTGCCCAACTCTCGCCAGGACTACGGGGTCAAATCACTCCCAACTCTATAGCACGCGTGATAGAAACCAAAGAAAACGAACGATTGGGAAACCTCCAAGTTAAATGTAACTTGCCAACCCATAATATTGTCGAAATCCCTGCCGATTTTTTTTTTCCTTTTCACACTTGGATACTATACTCGTCCGAAACCTCAGTAATTTCATTAAACTCCACGTAGCCATAAAGAATGAACACATTCGAGCAGGGTAACACATGTACATGATTAAACACTTTTATATATATATATATAAATACATGATTGCAAATTTACAAATCAAAAGGGAGTTGTTGGATCGAAATACATTCAAGGTTTTGATCTATTGAGGAGCTATACAAAAGAATATATATCTAGCTCAACTCATGCTTCCAAACATCATTGTTCCCAAAAGATTTTCCTGTAAGGAAAACAAGGATAACAAAACGGGGTGAGCTATAAGCTCAATGAGGTACCAAAAATAATAATAGTCAAGGACCAAGGAACTTCATGCTCAATTAATCACATAGGTGTACCAAATAAGAAGATATGTAAACAACTTAGATAGAAAGGATACAGATGACCCTCAGGAGCCAATTTCCCGTTGCAGTACTTGATCCGACTACGTTGACCCTCCGTCAACTTCCAACTAAAGAAAACCAGTCCAGTAGAACACCGCTTTAACGCCGAATCCCGTTCACCATTCGTACCCCCTTACCGGGCCCGAACGCCAAATAGAAACAGGAATGGTAATACTCGAGTTTACCGGAATCAAGAGTCTTAATACTCAAAGATTCCATAAAAACAGGCACCCACGGATTGTCAATTTTCTCGACCAAGCCCTTGCATGGCTCGATTTAATTAACTCCCCATGAGATTGAGCTCAGGTTTAACAGGACGATCAAGTTTAACAGGACGATCGTGGACACACTTCCAAACGATCGCATAACAAGTGCAAGTAACAAGTTCAAGTACATAACAAGTACAAGTAATAGATTCCAGTTTGTTCAGTACAGGCAAGAGAACGAGTGTGATAAAGTACACCCTCGTCTCATACAAGATAAACAGTCAGGAAAGATATTCAAATAGCATGTTGCAAGTACATAAAATCAGTTTAGCAATAACTCAGGGGAGTGGTGCACTCACCTGATCAAACAAGGATAATTTCAAAAGTTTCCTTCCCAAGTGTGGCTTTACTCGTCGTTACCTCCTAGAACAATCAAGGCAAACACTTAAGACTCGACTCCAAGACCGAGTATGGAATTCGCAAGTGAGACTCGGTTACGAGCCATATGCCTAGTCAAAAGAACCATTAATGCAAAGCAAAGAGGTGACCTCGGAGTGAAAAGGTAACAATTAGTCTTAAAAGCATGAACAACCTCAAAGCCCTTCCTACAATGACTGACCAATTCCAAATTTGAAGTAGATAATGAAAGCAAGATCAATACTAGGAAAACAGAATTTTTCCAGTTCCGCGCGACCTTATATGAAAAATCATATCTCAAGTTTTGTAAGTCCAAAATTAATAAAAGTTATACCGTTGGAAAATACATTCAAAGGGCTATAACTTTCCAGAAAACACTATTGTAAGATTCAGAACGTAAGTCAGTCGAATTCAAGTCGCAAGTTGCTGCTTTATCCAGTGGAGGACAGAACAGGTACAAGATTTCAGTTAACTTTGAAAAATCACCATAAATTGGACAGATAGAAACAGGATCTAAAATTTACACGGTTTATAACCCTATGAATATAGTTTAAAACGCAATAAACGGAACTCAATTCCGACATTTCTACATCAAGATATAGCAAATCTCCCGAGACTGCACCGAAGCTCCTGCAAACATTTGGACAGCACTTCCCCTTGTCTTTCTTTACTTTTCCAACCAAGCCTCAACACCCAATCACAAACTATCAAATACCTTTAATTAGAGCCAAAATACCTTTCAAAACAACCAAATGGTAGCTCAACAAAGGAACCCTAGAAAAGTCCCAATTATAAACCTTAAAATCAAAAGACAGTTTTGACGTCATTTAACGGAATGGACACAACTGGAGCTAAACTTATCGGATTGGGGTACAATTTACACCGTTTCGAAGCCAAGAGAAAAGGGTACAATGTTGAAGAAGGCCACTCAGTCCAGTTTGCAATGTATCTTGGTAAAATTTACCAAAATAACCCCAGATTTTCCAATTCAAAGTTTACTGTGGCAGTCCTGATTCATTCAGTCATATCTCAGCATATACAACTCCAATTCAAGTGATTCCAAAGCCATTTGAAATCTAAGATACAAGGGTATAAATGTTAAGAAGACATTGGCAACCAAATCAATAGTATTCCTGGTCAAAACAACCAATTACAGAAGCTGATTAGCATGTTCGGATAGAAACAGGGCAGCAGGGGTATTTTGATCTTTTCACAAGCTACATTGCTCCGATTGAGGTGAAATTTTCTAGGCAACTATAAAACATAATTCTCTACAACTTTCATGTTTTAACCCAAGACTAATTCGGCCTATAACTAGGAGCAATAGTGCCGACCAGAATGGGGAAAATTGTAAACCCTAATCTGGAAATTTTCTATACAAGCTGAAATTCTTTGAAGGCAAGCAAAACTAGCATTCTCAAGCTCAAAATTGCTCATAACAACTACCAAATCATGCCCAAACATTAAGCATCATATGAGGACAGAAATTTTACTATAAAAACTGAAATTCACCATAACCCTACTTAAAACCATAAACTTATCCACAAAACTACACCTTTAACCTCTCCAATCCATTAATTGACAATTATCAAGAGTAAAAGGAAAGTTCTAGGGAATTTACCTTGAAACTTGAGGAAAGATGATAGCTTAGGTTTTCTTCTCCAAAAATCACTCCACCACAATCTTTAATCTAACCCAAAGAGCAACTTATATGGAGAGGTTTGCAAGATTTATGGTTGGAATCCAAGATTGAAGCAAGAAAGAATGGTGCAAGATGAAGTTTTTTTTTTTCTTCTTTCTTCCCTCCAAGGTTCGGCCAAGACACAAGAAATTGAAGATGATTTGTGGTCAAATTTTGGTATTTAGTAAAGGTAATGAATAGTGGTCAAAATGCAAGATTTAATCATATGGTGACACTTGTCACCCTATTTAATGCATGAATATCCCTTTGTTTCCTCAACTCTCATCCATATGGTATCCTCTAATCATCACTTAGCACCTAGTAAATTAAACCCTGTATACAAAACTTAACCCAATTGGCCGAATTTTACCGAACTTTCCACACTAGCGGGTCCCACGTCCGGTATACGCTCCAAAATTCCCATGAACTCATTTATACTAGAAAAATAATTTGAAAACTCTATTTGCTCATAAAAAGTATCTGGAAAATTTTCCTAATAAAGAAAATGCATAAAAGGTGTGACAGCCCCACCTCACCCTAAGGCAAACCAAAGGGTTCGGCGGACAGCCTGCCCAGCTCTCGCCGGGACTCAGTCGTTCAGTTTAGAGCGATCTAATGCGTTCCGGAACTTACAAACGCGCGTAAACAAGTCAAAATGTCAAAATAAAAAAAAATCGAAATCGGAGTCGGTCATGAATAGTAACCGACACGTCAAAACCCAACCAAACCTCAAGCAAATATTTACATGTTGAAATTTAGCAGATACAATCCAAAGTGGCATACCAAAGTGATTCAAAAGTGGATACAAGTATGGTTTGCCAAATCAAAAGAGAAACGGACCCAAAAATACATTTAGGGTTTCAATCAATGAGCTATACAAAAGATATGTCCAACTAGCTCAATTCGGCAACCAATTGTCAAATCCAGTCCAAAAGTATTTATTTTCCTGTAAGGAAAACAAAAAGGAACGGAAAGGGGTGAGCTTGCGCTCAATGAGGTACCAGACATATAGCAGTAAGAAACATGGAACTTCATATTCAATTAATCACATATGTGCATCAAATAAAGAAGTGAACAAACACCATAGACAGAAAGGATACGGGTGGCTCTCAGGAGCCAAATTCCCATTCGCTTCACCGAAACTTGATCGAAATAACAGTTGACACTCCGTCAACGTTACAAAAGTAACCAATACCGTAGACTCCACTTTCTTCGACTCCTTCCACCTCACATATCCCCACCGGGCCCGAAATCCAATCAGATCAGAATTGGTAATACTCGAGTATACCGGAATCAAGGGGTCTCAATACCCAAAGATCCCAAAACAGACTACCGTGATTCGTTATCTAATCGACCAGGCCCTTGCCGGCCCGACTCGAGTAACTGGCCACAGGTGTTGAGTTCAGAGGTCACAGAAAGGTCGTTGCATACAAGCTTCCAAACTATGTCAGAACAGATACAGATCCAGATACAGATAACAGATACAGATACAGATAGCAGATTCAGATACGCGTTCAAAATTGGCATATGAACAGACAAGAGAACGAGTGTGATAAAGTACACCCTCGCCTCCCTTTTATCAAAACAGTAGTTGGCTCCAACAGTCATAAATAAAGTATTTCAGATATTCAGATATTTCACATAACGGGTAGCAGGTAGTGGAACACTCACCGGGGTCAGTACAGATACCTCCCAAAAGAGAGCTTTAATCACCAAGAAACCCTAAAATAATCCAAGAAAAACAATTGAAGCTTCCACTTTCAAAAATCGAGTATATGTGAGGCTCGACTACCAGTCGTATGCCTCGCCAAATAATTACTAAAGCAAGGGTACAAAACATGATTTTTGGAAACGAAAGGGTAACATGAAGACCTAGGCTCAAACAACCCAAAAGCCCTTTGCTCAAATCACAAGTAAATCCAACTAGCCTTCAAGTAAATTTCGGCAGCAGATCCCTTGTGTTTACCTATTTTCCAGCCATCATGGCTTCATTATTTCCTCAAATCAGTCCCAACATCTCGTACAAAAATAATCTCATTCCCAAAAGCCGTTCACTAGGCTTAATGGCATTCAAGTACAAAATTTAGCTAGGAAATGACTGGATATGAAAGTCAAGCCCTAAACTATTCAAATAAACACAATAAGACTCGATTACAAGTCATAAACCAATGCCAAATACTACCAAAATAGGGTTCCATAAGCACACACAAGCAATAGAGGAAACCAGAAAAAATCCGGAAATGGAACTAGCTTTAACCCTGAAAAAATAGTTTTTGACGTCATTTTACGGTAATGGCACCAAAGGCACTACGATTATCGGATGAAGGTCCAAGACCCACCGTTTCGAAGCTAAGAGATAGGGTTACAATATTCCAGAAGGTCACTCAACCCAGTTTCGAGTGTAACCAGGTCAAAAATGCAAGATACTACACCAGAATCAAAAAAACAGATTCACAGAACGCATTCTACCGGAAACATCATAAATCAGGCTATCCAAGTCCAAATCCAGAAATTCCAAAACTAGATGAAAGCTAAGAAACAGGGCTACATTTCATCAGAAGGCCTCAACAACCAATTCGGAAGCATTCCTAACCAAAATAACCAATTACAGAAGCAATTCTCCAATTCGGGTAAAACCAGAACCGCAAGGGTAAATTCGACTTTTCTCAAGCTACGCTACTCCGATTGACCTGAAGTTTTGTAGGCACCTCTAAAATATCATTCCCTACAACTTTTATGTTTTAATCTAAGGCCAATTAGGCCTGTAACTAGGAGCTACAAAACCGGGCAGAATGAAGAACAATGAAACCCTAAGTTTTCAATTTCTTTCCAAAACAGCAATTGCTTGCAATTAACCACTTTTTCCACCTTCTAGCTTCCTTACATAACATTTCCAATCATCATACATGACCCCATAATCATATTCATATGAAAACAGAAAAATCCCCAAAAATTATAAAACTTCATCAATTCCACCAAAAATCAAGATATAAACCATAAAATTGCATCTTATACTACCACTAATCATGGATTAAACATCATTTGAGGGAGGAGAGTGGTTCTTCATGACTCACCTTAGAAACAAGAGAGAGAGAGCAACAAGTCCTCTTAGCTTTCCAAATAACTCCACACAACACCTCACTATCACTTAGCAAAGAGATTTTATGGAATGATTTGGAGTTTTATTGGTTGGATTTGAAGATTGGAGCAAGATTATGAAGTAGGAAGTTGGAAGATTTTTGCCTTCTTTGAGCAAGAGAATTCGGCCAAGAGGAAGAAGAAAATGGGGAATTTTTGGTAAGTTTTTGATTTATTTAGTCAATGGTAAGAAAATGAATAGTGGTCTTACAAGTCCCTCCAATCAAATGGTGACACTTGTCACTTATTTAATGCAAGCCTATCACTTTGTTTCCTCTCACACCAATCCAAATTGCAACCTCTACTTATCTCTTAACACCCGGTAAATTAATTCCAGTATCCAAAAGTTAATCTAGTTGGCCGAATTTTTCCGAACTTTTTGCACTAGTGGGTCCCACATCCGGTATACGCTCTTAATTTCTCAAAAACTATTCGATACTAGAAAAATCATCTAAAAACTATATCTGTTCCTTAAAAGTATCTAGAATTTTTCCTAATCACGAAAATGCAGAAAACAAGCCATGAAAGATAATAAAACCTAGAAAATGAGAAAACATACGAGTTCTCACACTCTCTCCCCCTTAAAAGAATTTCGCCCTCGAAATTTTTTTTTTCTCAACGGAATCTATCAAATCTAAAGTAACCAGTAGCCTGTACCTTCTACGTCCTCAGAAGAAACGAGGCTCTTCATTCCAGTCCCTTCTCTAGTTGACGGTCCAGGGTCGGTCTGGGTTGGCTGCTGGGTTCCTTTCTTTTCGTGCAATAAACCCGGGCAATTAGCAACCCGATGCTCAGCGCTCCCACAGCGCAGACATCTCCTTCCCTTTCTCCAACAATCCACTTCAATATGATTGGATTTTCTACAATAATCACAGATTGTCACACCACCCTCTCTACGTCCCTTCTTAGCAAATGGCCTACCTCGCTTACCCTGTTCTGGCCTTTGACTCTCAAGAGATGCGCTCCTTTTCTTTACATGGAAGGTCTTCACTTGTGGCCTTGCAACTTCTGTCCTTTGAGTTTTCTCTGGAACCTCCATAGAAGTAGTGCTTTGTGCCATTGCTAAGGCCTCCTTGGAAATCCCTTCGTATTTCCTTTTTAGCTCTAAGTTCTTGTGCAAGAGTTCAATTTTATCTGAATACTCGTGCTTCCATCGCCCTTCCCAGTATGCGACTAGTTTCTTTTGGACTTCTATTTCGTCTTGAAGAACCGCGATTTCCTTATACAGCTCAACCCAATGTGCCATCTCACAGAATTGCTGGAACTCAGATGGTAGCTTGTCGGGCAAAACAATGGGTCATAATAAAGTCTTGAATACAAGTGGCACTCTCGGTCCATGTTTTGTTCAACTGTTGTTTCCTCCCTTTCTTCTCTTGACTCTCGGTCTCGTTTTGTTCCACAGCTATGACCATGTCCGCGACTACGTCTTCCCCTCCATATATATATAGATTTTTTTTCCCTCTCTCTTTTCTTTCCAAAAGGGGGTACTTTAATGAATGAATGCAGTACATTGACTAAAATAACAAAATCCATCATACCAATTACACACATAACATATCGCACATGACACGCCATAGCAAAAGAAGAATAAGCAAGTACACAAATACATATACTAACGTCAGGTGGTAATACTATACGGGCGAACCAAAAGGAAAAGGTGAAGTCGTCCCAGTATTAGCCCGTCTGGTCTATCACGTCACTTTCCATCCAAACTAAATGTCCATTGATCTCTTATGCTTATTCTAGTCAGACAAAGCCTGTTCATGTTTCCAAAATGAAAATTCCAAGTACTTAACGCCGCCTCAACTTTAGAGTACTCGGGCACGAGAATCCGAAATAAGATAATTCACATCTCGAGCTGGCCAGTCCCAAGAGTAAACTATCTACAATCGAAATTCCTACCCAACGTACCTATCTATGATCCTCCAATACCACGGAAAGGATTAAAGGTCTATAACACTCGCAATTCATAGTTTATGCTCGAACGACCACTTAGTCCTTAACTGTCAAATCAAATCAAATCCCACAGTCCGGCATCCTAAACTTTAGCCTAGGATACACTACAGAGATCGGAAGCCTAAGCTCTGATACCACCTGTGACAGCCCCACCTCACCCTAAGGCGAACCAAAGGGTTCGGCGGACAGCCTGCCCAGCTCTCGCCGGGACTCAGTCGTTCAGTTTAGAGCGATCTAATGCGTTCCGGAACTTACAAACGCGCGTAAACAAGTCAAAATGTCAAAATAAAAAAAAATCGAAATCGGAGTCGGTCATGAATAGTAACCGACACGTCAAAACCCAACCAAATCTCAAGCAAATATTTACATGTTGAAATTTAGCAGATACAATCCAAAGTGGCATACCAAAGTGATTCAAAAGTGGATACAAGTATGGTTTGCCAAATCAAAAGAGAAACGGACCCAAAAATACATTTAGGGTTTCAATCAATGAGCTATACAAAAGATATGTCCAACTAGCTCAATTCGGCAACCAATTGTCAAATCCAGTCCAAAAGTATTTATTTTCCTGTAAGGAAAACAAAAAGGAACGGAAAGGGGTGAGCTTGCGCTCAATGAGGTACCAGACATATAGCAGTAAGAAACATGGAACTTCATATTCAATTAATCACATATGTGCATCAAATAAAGAAGTGAACAAACACCATAGACAGAAAGGATACGGGTGGCTCTCAGGAGCCAAATTCCCATTCGCTTCACCGAAACTTGATCGAAATAACAGTTGACACTCCGTCAACGTTACAAAAGTAACCAATACCGTAGACTCCACTTTCTTCGACTCCTTCCACCTCACATATCCCCACCGGGCCCGAAATCCAATCAGATCAGAATTGGTAATACTCGAGTATACCGGAATCAAGGGGTCTCAATACCCAAAGATCCCAAAACAGACTACCGTGATTCGTTATCTAATCGACCAGGCCCTTGCCGGCCCGACTCGAGTAACTGGCCACAGGTGTTGAGTTCAGAGGTCACAGAAAGGTCGTTGGATACAAGCTTCCAAACTACGTCAGAACAGATACAGATCCAGATACAGATAACAGATACAGATACAGATAGCAGATTCAGATACGCGTTCAAAATTGACATATGAACAGACAAGAGAACGAGTGTGATAAAGTACACCCTCGCCTCCCTTTTATCAAAACAGTAGTTTGCTCCAACAGTCATAAATCAAGTATTTTAGATATTCAGATATTTCACATAACGGGTAGCAGGTAGTGGAACACTCACCGGGATCAGTACAGATACCTCCCAAAAGAGAGCTTTAATCACCAAGAAACCCTAAAATAATCCAAGGAAAACAATTGAAGGTTCCACTTTCAAAAATCGAGTATATGTGAGGCTCGACTACCAGTCGTATGCCTCGCCAAATAATTACTAAAGCAAGGGTACAAAACATGATTTTTGGAAACGAAAAGGTAACATGAAGACCTAGGCTCAAACAACCCAAAAGCCCTTCGCTCAAATCACAAGTAAATCCAACTAGCCTTCAAGTAAATTTCGGCAGCATATCCCTTGTGTTTACCTATTTTCCAGCCATCATGGCTTCATTATTTCCTCAAATCAGTCCCAACATCTCGTACAAAAATAATCTCATTCTCAAAAGCCGTTCACTAGGCTTAATGGCATTCAAGTACAAAATTTAGCTAGGAAATGACTGGATATGAAAGTCAAGCCCTAAACTATTCAAATAAACACAATAAGACTCGATTACAAGTCATAAACCAATGCCAAATACTACCGAAATAGGGTTCCATAAGCACACACAAGCAATAGAGGAAACCAGAAAAAATCCGGAAATGGAACTAGCTTTAACCCTGAAAAAACAGTTTTTGACGTCATTTTGCGGTAATGGCACCAAAGGCACTACGATTATCGGATGAAGGTCCAAGACCCACCGTTTCGAAGCTAAGAGATAGGGTTACAATATTACATAAGGTCACTCAACCCAGTTTCGAGTGTAACCAGGTAAAAAATGCAAGATACTACACCAGAATCACAAAAACAGATTCACAGAACGCATTCTAGCGGAAACATCATAAATCAGGCTATCCAAGTCCAAATCCAGAAATTCCAAAACCAGCTGAAAGCTAAGAAATAGGGATACATTTCATCAGAAGGCCTCAACAACTAATTCGGAAGCATTCCTAACCAAAATAACCAATTACAGAAGCAATTCTGCAATTCGGGTAAAACCAGAACCGCAAGGGTAATTTCGACTTTTCCCAAGCTACGCTACTCCGATTGACCTGAAATTTTGTAGGAACCTCTAAAATATCATTCCATACAACTTTTATGTTTTAATCCAAGGCCAATTCGGCCTCTAACTAGGAGCTACAAAACCGGGCAGAATGAAGAACAATGAAACCCTAAGTTTTCAATTTCTTTCCAAAACAGCAATTGCTTGCAATTAACCACTTTTTTCACCTTCTAGCTTCCTTACATAACATTTCCAATCATCATACATGACCCCATAATCATATTCATATGAAAACAGAAAAATCCCCAAAAATTATAAAACTTCATCAATTCCACCAAAAATCAAGATATAAACCATAAAATTGCATCTTATACTACCACTAATCATGGATTAAACATCATTTGAGGGAGGAGAGTGGTTCTTCATGACTCACCTTAGAAACAAGAGAGAGAGAGCAACAAGTCCTCTTAGCTTTCCAAATAACTCCACACAACACCTCACTATCACTTAGCAAAGAGATTTTATGGAATGATTTGGAGTTTTATTGGTTGGATTTGAAGATTGGAGCAAGATTATGAAGTAGGAAGTTGGAAGATTTTTGCCTTCTTTGAGCAAGAAAATTCGGCCTAGAGGAAGAAGAAAATGGGGAATTTTTGGTAAGTTTTTGATTTATTTAGTCAATGGTAAGAAAATGAATAGTGGTCTTACAAGTCCCTCCAATCAAATGGTGACACTTGTCACTTATTTAATGCAAGCCTATCACTTTGTTTCCTCTCACACCAATCCAAATTGCAACCTCTACTTATCTCTTAACACCCGGTAAATTAATTCCAGTATCCAAAACTTAATCTAGTTGGCCGAATTTTTCCGAACTTTTCGCACTAGTGGGTCCCACATCCGGTATACGCTCTTAATTTCTCAAAAACTATTCGATACTAGAAAAATTATCTAAAAACTATATCTGCTCCTTAAAAGTATCTAGAATTTTTCCTAATCACGAAAATGCAGAAAACAAGCCATGAAAGATAATAAAACCTAGAAAATGGGAAAAAATACGGGTTCTCACAAAAGGCGTGCAATTAAATAAAGTAAAGCCTAGAAAATAAGAAAATTTACGGGCTCTCACAAATGCCCAGTTGATTGGTCTTGAAGGATGAGCTAATGAGAAAGTGGGGTCCTTTTCCCTAGACACTAATCCTAAGTGAGGAAGAGACTTGTTGCAATTTGGCCTGATTTTGAGAGGTTCATCATGAATTCTCCTATGTGAGTTTGAGTATGACATTTTTTAGGCTTGTTTTTTCATTTGAATAATGCAATTTATATTGTAGCGTTACGCCAATGCACATTGCATGCTAGCATTTCATTGTTTTCTAAATTTCATGGAGCACAATTTTCTTACTATTGTAAAATAAATGGAAAGTCATTTGAACTAAAATTTTTGCAATTAAATGGCCCAAATTGAGGCAAATTCTTATAATACATTTGTGGGGTATGCCCAAGGATCAAGTAATACACATTAAACTTGTCAATAAAAATTTGACTTTTGAAAAGTCGACATTTTTCATTAGTAATTGTTGCATCATTTTCAAAAATAAAGAAGGAATTTTTAGCACATATTGTAATTTTGCAAGTCCTCTACTATGTGCAGGTATTCATGGCCACAAAAAATTTGCAAATCAAAGGCCAAGCATGAATTAAAGAGCAATAATCCGACAGTCCACAGTGGAAGCAAGGCTTATCAATTCACAAGGAGTAATCTCCCTAACAACTAGTTTTGAATTTATCAAAAGGAGAGAGAGAGAGAGAGAGAGAGAGAGAGAGAGAGAGAGAGATCTTTTAACATATTCAATTCTGCAAATTTTGCTATTGAACTTTTAACATATTTTACTTTTGAAATGCATTTCTAAATTAGGGCAAAGTTTTTATTCATTACACTAGGGCAATTTTTATTTTAAGAAAATTTTCAAAAAGGAAATTTTTAAATAAAAAGTGAAAACTGGGGTAAATTTTTAGTTAGTAATGATTTATACTAAGACAAATTTTAAAAAGAATGATCTCCAATTTTGACAATGCATTCAAAATTTGTTTTGAAAGAAAATTTGAAAATCAAGAGGGTAGTGGCACATGCATATCCTTCTCAAATCCCTTGAAGAAAGTGTTTTAACTTGTATTCCTCAAGTTTCAAAGCATATCACTTTTGACTTTCATAAAAAAATGTCTATTTCTTTTACTTTTCTTCTTAAGATTGGAAAATAAAAAAAATGCAAAAATGCACCAAGTCTGCTATTGCATGCACTCTATGTTTGAGCAGCTTGCATTGTATTTTTCGTGATTGGCAGCCCCAAATTTTGTATCTTCATTCATCATAATAACATGGCATTGTATTGTAATTTTCAATCCAGAGATCTAGACACGGCATTTTACTTTTCAATCTAGCAACTCAGAACTTACAATTTTATTCCTCATTTACATTTCTTCCACTAGTTGTTTAGACTTGTATATAATCCCACCAAGTATTTTACACTTGGGGCGCATTTTCATTTCTCCCACTAGTTATTTGAGTTTGGTTCTAATCCCACCAAGTATTCTAGATTTGGAGTGCATTTTTATTTCTTGCACTAGTTATTTGGATTCAAATCTAATCCCACCAAATATTCTAGACCTCGGACGTATTTTTATTTTTCTTGTTAGTTATTTAGGTTCAGATCTAATCTTGCCAAGTATTCTAAACCTAGAGTGCATTTTCATTTCTCCTACTATTTATTTGAGTTTGGATCTAATCCCACCATGTATTCTAGTCTTGGGGCGCATTTTCATTTTTTTCCCTAGTTATTTGGGTTCGAGTCTAATTTCACCAAGTATTTTAGGCTTAGGGCACATTTTCATTTCTCCCACTAGTTATTTGAGTTTGGATGTAATCCCACCAATTATTCTAGATCTGAGGCGCATTTTCATTTTTCGAGCTAGTTATTTGGACTCTCATCTAATCCCATCAAGTATTCTAAACTTGAGGCATATTTTTATTTCTCCCTATAGTTATTTGAATTTAGGTCTAATTACACCAAGCATTCTAGACCTAGAGCACATTTTCATTTCTCCCACTATTTATTTGGGTTCAAATCTAATTCCATTAAGTATTCTAGGAATAGGGCGCATTTTCATTCTCTCTCCAATTTTTTGGGTTTGAGTCTATTCCCACCATAAATTCTAGACCTAAAGTACATTTTAATTTCTTTCGCTAGTTATTTAGATTCGGGTCTGATCCCACCCAGTATTTTAGGTCTGGGATGCATTTTCATTTTTCCCTCTAGTTGTTTGGGTTTAGATTTAATTCCACCAACAATCTAGTCTTGGGAGCATATTTTTGTTCTACTATTAGTTGTCTAGACCTGGGTTTAATCTTGCAAATAGTTATGAGCTTGTAATTTGATTTAACTATACTCATCAGTATTTAGGCATTATATTTTCATACCCGTCATTTTGCTAGTTGTCTTACCTAATCATTTTTGCTATTTTCTTCATTTTTAGTTTTTTTAGCACATGTTGTACTCTATCTTGCGTTTAGACTATGTCTAATATGATGGGAAATGCAGTTAGATCCATGCAAGTTCGGTCATTTCCTCACATTTTTATTGTTAATTTATCAAGTAATACCTAATGTTTTATGTTATTTGTCTTGGTTCAATTCTAGTTGATAAAGACAGGTAGATAATTTGATATCTACGTCTTTGTCACGAGTTTCTTCGAAACTCAGACAAAGAGGAGCAAATTGCATATACCAAAATTTTCTCTCACGTCTGTTGTTATTTTTATTTTATTTATCTATTTTCAATTCAAAAAATGAATAAAAAATTTATTAAGTAACCATTTTAATTTTATTTTTGTAGGTTTGTTGCAAGGCAAAGCATTACAAGAAAAATGGAAATTCAGAAAAATCAAGAAAAAGGTAACCCATTTTGCTTCAAGCCCCAAAACCCAATTCCTAAACCCAAAAGAAATGAAAAACAAACCCAGTAATAAAACCTAGCAAAAGCCCACACATAGTCTAGCAAAATAAGCAAGAAAAGCTGAAAGAAATAAGGCTTATTGGCCCTTTTTTTAAAATAAAAAAAAAGCTAGAATGTCACGGGCACGCTATACTCCTTCTTCCTCGCTACAAGTACGAGGATGCTACTACAACTCCATGGCTTGATTTTTTTTTCTGTTTTGCCTTCTTTTTCTTCCTTTCTTTTTCCCCAAGCCTCATTCATACAAGGACAACTCACATTCTTGAATCTTATGCAATACCACCAAACAAAATCTATCACAGAATGAGAGGGAAACACATCATCCTATTTTCTAGAACTTTCGTCCCAACAATTACTTTAGGGTTTTGATTCTTAACACAGGACCAGGGTAAATACATACATTAGTAAAATGTTTTAGGGTTAGGGAAGAAGAGGCTTGCCAGTTATAGGCAGCAAAAGAGATTCAAAGAGAAAAAAAGAGAGAAAAATGTGAAAGAAAAGAAGAGAGATTTTTGCGAGGGAAAAAAAAAAGAAGAAACAAGGTTGTCGAACCAGTCCTGTTCTAATCCATCTTTCTCTCTCGTTTTAGCTTCGTCTAGCGAGATTTCTTTTTCTACTAACTCTAGAGTTGTAGTAGAGAAACTTTTCAGTCAAAAGTTCCTAGAGAAAATCATCATAAGGCCATGAAATCTGAGCTAGAAATCATCACAATTGCAACCCTTATCACCAGCGACCGAAGAAGCAAACAACTTGGGCCATCCTGATTTTCGAATTTCTATTCATTTCCACCATTTAGTCTATCTTGACAGGCACTAGAGGTGATTTTTTAAAACCCTTTTCTATCTTCATAGCTTGTTGATTTAAGATGTGATCTCATTTTTACTTTTAGGTGTAGCCTTGTTTTTGCTTTCCCTTGTTCAATCTTTTGGGGTTGAACACTTTTAGATGTAGCATGTTTCAAAACAGATTTGAATGCATGTTTCACGACTGTTGTGCTTGGATTTTGGAACCTTTGAGAGAAATTTATTTTTCTTTCCTTATTCATGAACTTGGGTAGATATAGGTTGTGTGGATTTTTTTTTTTTTTTTTGTGTTATGGAATTTGTCCATGTGAATTTTGTTCTAAAAAAAATGTTAGGAAGAATTGTTCTGACAAAATCCTGGCCACTTTGGCCTAAACGTTTCTAAAGCCGTTGATGTCTCGCTACTGCTTCTTCACTTTTCTTCCTTTTTGGTTGAATTAATTGGTTTATTGTGGTTTATGTTTGTCAGATTTAGGTTGGGCCTATTTGTGATTTTAAGAAGTTAAGTTGTGTAGAATTTTGGTTGGGCTTATTTGGTTTATTTTGTTTGGATTTATATATTTTAGATTTGGTCTAGTGGTGGTTTACAAAAGTTGGATTGTTTGCGTATTTTCATGTGAGGCTGTTAGTTTTTTTTTTATAATTAGGCAAATACTTTCTTCTAGGCCAAAGTAGGAAGACCCAGACACTTAGAATGATGGGTATTTGAATTTGGACCTAATTTTGTTAGATTTGTAGGTGTTTAGGTTGAATTAAGTAGACTTTGCCCAAGCTATTGATTTTTTTATGCAAAATTTAGTAGCTTAATTACTTTTGTTGCATTATTTGGTTATTTCTGGTTTATTATATATTCACGATCCTAATTATTTTGCTAATTTTACATGGGAGTTCCAAAAAAACAATGAATATTTATAATTTGACTAGTAATTTTTACATAATTATGCTGAGGCTCAAAAATTGTGAAGATGGGTAAAATTACTTCGTTTTGGAGTCTTGGTTTGTCTTTATGATGTTTATACATGTTTTGATGAATTAATTCTTACTCATGACCTTTCCTTGAGATTCGCTTTATGAAGTGCAGATTGAGACTCTACCTAAGATTGGTTCGGTGATTCAAGTTAAGTGGCTTCATCCCTAACTAGTTATTCTTTTCCCAAACAGATGACTTTTTATTAAAGCACATATAAAAATCAATGTTATATATGTGTGCCAAAATATTTATTTTTATCTATTATTATTGTTTTCTTTAAAAACAGACTGAATATGTTTTGTCGGTTATCTTAATTTGCTTTGAGGTGATGATTTCTTGTAGTTTAGTCGTGACTTATATTATTTGGTTGGTTGATAAGTCTAGCTCTCCTAGGGCTGTCAATAGGGTTGAATTAGTTCGAGTTCAACCCGCTTGTCCCAAAAAAAGTTTGATGAATATAACCTTTCATTGAGTTAGATTGAACTTGAATCTTAACATTAGGACTGAACTAAATGTGGGTCAACTTTGAGTCTAATTCAATATAGGACCGGCCCTTTAATATGCATCTATATATATAATTTTATATAATATATTCATATTTTGATATATTTATATACATTTATATAACACTAATACTTTATACTTATGAGTTATGTGTCAAAATATATTAACAAATATAAGAAACATTAAATATACAAAATTAGTCAAAAGATTCAGAATGACAAATCTTAGTACAAGCAAATTGAGGACCTTTGAAGATATTATTTTTCATGTACTTTGAACTAAATTGATATATTATTGTTGGAAATTTCTTGGTTCGTGCATAGTTTTAATGTTGTGGTCCTGTGGATGTTAAATTAGTTTCAAAAATTAATAGTTATAGTAATTATATTTAAAAAAATTATGGAGCAATAAATAAGTTTGGATATTAAGTAAATCCTCTCTTGTAGGGGCCCTTTCTCTCTCTAAAAAAGAGAGCATCTCTTCCCTTTGTGCTAGCTCTTAAATGCCCAAAAAGGTGCATCCTTTTTAACTTTTAGCCAATCTTCAAGCAGTAAAACTAGCATTGAATGAGAATCACTGCCGGATTCTATTATTAGTAAGTAGGAGCTGAAGAGTCACTATTTACCGAAGGAGTTCTTATGATTAGAGGAGGTGAACTAGTTTTGCGGAATCAACACTTTAGATCTTGATCCGGGAAATATCACTCACGGAACCAGATCAAAGCATGAACACGCAGTACAATCAGTGTGGCTACCACAGCAGACAAGTAAGCTAACTGCCATTTTCTCATCTTACCTTGTCTGGTAGTGTAGGTGCATTAGAAGTAGGTGCATTGTGCTCTGTTTTTTTCTTTTTGTTTTTGTTGCCTACCAGTTTGCCATTTACCTAGAGAAAAGCATATTTTTTCGGTTTTCCTTTGTGGTTTTCTCAATTTTCTTTGAGATCATTGGTGTGGGGGTGAGAGATATACCAGCATTACGTCGGGTTAAGTTCCATGGCTGAGGATATTGCTGAGATTTTGCAAAGCTTCACATTATCGAGCAAGGAGTTGCAGATAACAGATGTGGGGAGAGAGGAGCTGTCCTCAGGTTTAAAGGAATGCCAAAGCAGCTTGATAGGGAAGATTGTGGGTGAGAAGGTAGCTAATTATACGGGAGTTAACAATTTTGTTACCGCAGTTTGGGGGTATCCAAAGGATTTGACTGTGGCTGAGCTCGGGCCGAACCTATTCCAATTCATTCTGTTTAAGGAAAGTGATAGGGATAGAATAGCTAAGGGAGGTCCTTGGATTTTGGATAATCAATTAATGGTGGTCAACAGGTGGTACGAAGGAATAGAGGATGATGAAAAAGCCTTTAAACTTGCTCCACTCTGGGTGCAAGTCTGGAACCTCCCAGTTCACTAGATTTCAAAGGACGTTGGCAAAAAGATAGGATCCGTTTTTAATCCGGTTAGGGATGTCATTATACCACAAACAGGAGGAAAAGAAGGAAGGCACCTGAAGATAGCTGTTTTGGTGGATATTGAACAACCTCTTTTGAGAGGGACAACAATTAAGGTGGCAGGGGGAGTTAAATGGGTATACTTTAAGTATGAGAGATGTTTGGATTTTTGCTATAGCTGTGGGAGAATAGGACACAACGAGAGATCATGTGGAACGTCTTTGAGTGGGAATGAAGGGAAAAAGGATAACCAATATGGAAATTGGATGAGGGCAGGAAATGCAAATGGGAAGATGTCTCCCCAGAAAAAACAAACAGGAGTAATTTTTAACCCCCAAAGACGTCACTGGAGTTACCAGAATGGGGATTGGGTAGAGAAGGAGAGGGGGGAGACTGCGGGCAGTGATGTTTTCGGAGGTTTGGATGAGACACCAATTGCAGTAACGCAGCAGGTGGACCAAACAACCACTCCGACAGAGGCTTTGCCTAAACCATCTACAAATATAGTATTCTCTCCAAACTTGGTGGGAATTGCGGAATCTGGAGCTCCAAAACCATCGTCTAGAGGGCAACCAAATATGCATGCCGATGAGAATGCTGGTAAGAAACAGGATAGAGGAAATATGATGATTATGGGTAGCGAGCTTGATCATATTCAGGGGGAGAAGGGAGGCCAGCATGTCTTGAAGCCAGGTCCTGAGGAAGGACGCTCGGAGGCTATACTAATGCAGGTTGATGAGGATAGTACAGGTAGGAAGCAAGAGGTAGTGAAAAAACAGAACAAAAGGATTCAAAGGCCCCTGCGGTCACCAAGTAAAAGAAGATAGGCTCTTAAAGGAATATGCATCAACTTGGGGGATCTGAAAAACCAAGGGAAAAGGAAAAGTAATGAAATGGATGAGGTTATGGAGAACGCTGGGGCTGATGTGCATGACTTGAAAAAGTATAAGATTGAAGTTGCTGGAGGTTCTGAGAAGAATGGTTGTGAGGGAGCAGGGTCCATGCCTAGTTGGACCCCAGAGTGCAAATGAGGATTCAGGTGTGGAATTGTCAAGGAGTGGGGAGCCCCTTGACAATTCCCTAGCTGAGAGAGGTAAATAACCTCTTCTCTCCAAGCATGGTGTTTTTAAGTGAGACCAAAAATAGGACAACATACATGGAAAAAGTGAAGAACATTTTAAGATTTGATGAGATGGCTGTGATTGAAGCCATGAACAAGGCAGGAGGCTTGGCTCTTCTATGGAAGGAAGAAGTGAAAATTGTTCAGGTACTGATGACTGCCTTCACCATAGAGGCGCATGTGGAGGATACGGAGGCTAATTCTGATTGGTGGTTTGTAGGAATTTATGCGAGTTGTGACCATCAGGTTAGGAAACAATAGTGGAAGGTCATAGAAAAAAGGAAAAGTCTGTGAGGGGAAAGATGGGTTGTAGCTGGAGACTTTAATGATATTGTATCCAATGAAGAAAAATGGGAAGGTACATGTAGAGAGGAAAGAAGTTTTCAGAACTTTAAACAATTCATCAATGGGAATCAATTGATGGATATTGGCTTCACTGGACACCCTTGGACTTGGTGTAACAATTGGGAGGATGCGGGTGAGGTCAAGCAAAGACTAGATAGGGGACTTTGTAGCTTTTCTTGGGCACAGGTTTATGAGGATGTAAATTGCAGGCACATAGATTCTTATGCTTTCGACCACAGCATTCTGATGATTAACACAACGAGGAACTCTAGTCGGAGGAATAAGAGATTCTATTTTGACAAGAGGTGGCTAAAAAGATATGACATCGAGGAGGTGATCAGGGTTTCTTGGGAGCAGGAAACGTATGGATCTAGGATGTTTCAAGTGCAGAAAAAGATTAAGAATTGCCGTATAGCTCTCCTAAAATGGAAGATGTGAGAACCCGTATTTTTCCCATTTTCTAGGTTTTATTATTTTCCATGGCTTGTTTTCTGCATTTTCGTGATTAGGAAAAATTTCTAGATACTTTTAAGGAGCAGATATAATTTTTAGATGATTTTTCTAGTATCGAATAGGTTTTGAGAAATTAAGAGCGTATACCGGACGTGGGACCCACTAGTGCAAAAAGTTCGGAAAAATTCGGTCAACTAGGTTAAGTTTTGGATACTGAAATTAATTTACCGGGTGTTAAGAGATAATTAGAGGAGGCTAAGTGGATTGGTATAAGAGAGACAAGTTAGGTAAGCATTTAATAAAGGTGACAAGTGTCACCATTTGAGTGGGTTTACTTTAGGAAAACTATTCATGGTCTTACCATTTGACTTAAATAAACCAAAAATGACCAAAAATCATCAAAAATCCTCCATAAGTGGCCGGCTCTCTCTTTCTCTCTTTCTCTCTCTCTTACTCTAAGCACAAGGAAGAAAACTCTTCAAGTTTGCTCCAAATCATCAAAACCAACCATTGAAACTTGCAATTTCTCCATAAAACCTCTTCAATTAGTGTTTGTGAGTTGTTGTGTGGAGTTATTTGGGAAGCTAGGAGGACCTATTGCTCTCTCTCTCTTGTTTCTAAGGTGAGTTGTGAAGAACCACCCTCCTCCCTTAATTGATGCTTAAATCATGATTAGTGGTAGTATGAGATGCAATATTATGGATTATTTCTTGATTTGTGGTTGAAGTGATGAAGTTTTATTATTTTTGGGGATTTTTCTGTTTTACTATGAACATGATTGTGTGGCTATCTATGATGATTGGAAATGGTATATAATGACTCTAGGAGGTGGAAAAAGTGATTAATTGCAACCAATTTCTGGTTTGGAAGAAATTTCAGAAAATTAGGGTTTTAGTGGGAACATTCTGCCCGAATTTATAGCTCCTAGTTAGAGGCCGAATTGGCCTTGGATTAAAACATGAAAGTTGTAGGCAATGACATTTTAGAGGTGACTACAAAATTTCAGGATCAATCGGAGTAGTGTAGAATGAGAAAAGTCGAAATTACTATTGCTGTTCTGGTTTTACCCGAATGTAAGAATTGCGCCTGTAATTGGTTGTTTTGGCTGGAATTGCTTCCGAATTGGTTGTTGAGGCCTTCTGATGAAATGTATCCCTGTTTCTTAGATTTCATCTGGTTTTGGAATTTCTGGATTTGGACTTGGAGAGCCTGAGTTATGATGTTTCCGCTAGAATGCGTTCTGTGAATCTGTTTTACGGTTTTGGTGTAGTATCTTGCATTTTTGACATGGTTACACTCAAAAATGGGTTGAGTGACCTTCTGTGATGTTGTATCCCTGTATTTTAGCTTCGAATCGGTGTATCGTACACCTTCATCCGATAATCGTAGTGAAATTGGTGCCATTACCGCAAAACGAGGTCAAAAACTGTTTTTTTCAGGGCCAAAGCTAATTGCATTTCCAAATTTTCTGGTTTCCTCTAATGTTTGTATATGCTTATGGAACCCTATTGGGGTCATGTTTGGCCTTGGTTTATGACTCGTTATCGAGTCTCATTGTACTTGTTTGCATGTTTTAGGGCGTGACGGTGGTGCACAACGTTCTTTTGACGGAAGTGCATGAAACCACATTTGCGAGCTTGGTGAGTGTACTACTCACTTGTGTGTTACTATATGGCTTTGAATGTAAATTGCTTGAAGTGAATTGAATGTGACTTGATTGAAGTGAAAGTGTACTTTATCACTCTCACTTATATGCCTTATATCATTGTTGTCATGTTATTGGAATGTTACATGAAATGTTACATGAAATGAAAGTACTTGACTTGGTGTCGATTGGACGAGTATCCAACAACTACAAATGTTATCATTGAGCTCAACCCTATTGGTAGTTGATTGAATCGAGCCGGCGAGGGCTTGGTCGTGCCAATTAATGAACCTTGGGTAAAGTTATATGGAATCTTGTAGTATGCGAGACTCTCGATTCCGGTATACTCGAGTAATACCAAAGTGCAAGTGTTTGGATTTCGGGCCCGGTAGGGGGATGTTAGGTGGAAGGAGTGGAAGTAAAGTGGAGTCTACGGTTGGTTACTTTTGAACATTGACGGAGAGTCAATGACGTCCGATCAAGAAATGCAAACGAGGAAAGGGCTCTTGAGAGCCATCTGTATCCTTTTATCACCATATTTGACGTGTGCCTTTGCTTAATTTTACTATATTGAATGAAAGCTCGATGCTTATATGCACTTGGTTGCGTAAGTGATAGTATCTCACTGGGCAATTAGCTCATACCGTTCCTTTTGTTTTCCTTACAGGAATATGACTCTTTTTGGAATGAATCTTGATAGATGGTTGCCGAATGAACTAGATGTATATCTCTTTTGTATTGTATATGAAGTGAAACCCTAAATGTATCTTTAGGGCCGTTTTCACTTTCAATTTGGCAAACCGTGTATATATTAACTTTTGAAAACTTTTGTATGCCACTTTGGGTTGTAATTGCTAAAGTTCAAGATGTGAATGTTTGCTTGCTATTTGGTTGGATTCTGACGGGTCGGTTACTAGTCATGACCGACTCCGGATTTATTTTTTTTTATTTTGGGTTATTTTGCCATTTTGACTCGTTTACGCGCGTTATAAGTTCCGGAACGCAATAGATCGCTCTAAACTGCACCGTTAGTCCTGGCGAGAGCTGGGCAGGCAGTCCGCTAACCCCTCTGGTTCGCCTTAGGGGAAGGTGGGGCTGTCACAGAAGAACCAATTCCAATCAAACTGAAGGCAGAAGATTGAGCACTTTAAAAACCAATTGAGTGAACTGCGGCAATCACATGGGGGCACTAGAAAGGGACGTATAGCATCCCTAAAGATTCAGTTAAAGGAGGCATACAAAGAGGAAGAACAACACTGGCATCAGAAATCAAGGATACAATGGCTTAAGGAGGGTGACAAAAACATAAAATATTTCCATGCCTCAGTACAAGGTAGGAGAAGGAGAAATAGACTGAACAAACTTCAACGAGACGATGGTACTTGGACTGAGAGCGAGGAGGAGTTGAGCAATGAAATTGCGGATTACTATAGGAACCTCCTGAACTGTAATGAAGTAGGGGACTTAACTGAGGTACTGGATGGTATACCCCACTCTATCACTGATGATTAAAATGAAAATCTGTTAAAACTAGTGTTGGAAGAAGAAATTAAATCTATAATTTTCTCTATGAACCCGGACAAAGCGCCTGGGGCTGATGGTATGTCACCTTTATTCTTTCAAAAATTTTGGACTACCATCAAAAAAGAAGTGGTAAATGCTATCCAAACTTTTTTTCACACTGGTCACCTCTTAAAGAGTGTTAATCATACTGTGATCATATCCCCAAAGTGTTAAATCCTACATCCCTGAAGCAGTTTAGACCCATTAGTCTCTGTAATACCATGTACAAAATCATTGCTAAAATCTTAGCTAATAGGCTCAAAGGTGTCTTGCATTGCTGCATTTGCAAATATCAATCTGCTTTCATCCCTGGTAGGCAAATTCTTGACAACATTATGGTCTCTCATGAATATTTGCATTATCTAAAAAACATGAGACATGGCAAGGATGGGTTCATGGCAGTAAAGCTAGACATGTCTAAAGCTTACGATCGAGTGGAATGGTGCTTTCTAGAGGCAATCATGCACAAGATGGGATTTCACAGCGTATGGAGGAACTGGATTATGGAATGCTTGAGATCTGTATCCTACTCATTCAACATAAATGGGGAGGTTGTTATTCTTGGTTTTGATGATCACAAAGGACTTTGAAATGTTTATCTAACTCTCTTCAAATATAAGTGTTTTTTGCCTATCAAAGAATCAGGTACGAATATGTCAAGAAATGAAAATCAACCAAAAGAAGAAGTAAAAACAGGGCACTCATGTCGGACGTCCGAAAGGATGAAGAACATCAAGAAGGAAATTCTGTCGGACGATCGTGAGGAAGCATCGGACGTCCGGATGGATCGGACGTACTCTTCGGACGCACAGTGATCGTGTCGGACGTCCTAAAAATTCCACAAAGTGTTGATGACTCTCTGCCAAGACTCTGTCGGACGCTCGTAAGGAAGCATCGGACGTCCTGAAGGATCGGACGCATGCTTCGGATGTACATCAATCTCATTGGACGTCCTAAAAATTCCACGAAAATTTGATAACTCTCTGGACAACGTTCAGACATAGAAGCTCGGACGATAAAATCCCATCGGACGTCCGAACAACAACTTGACTGATTTTCGGACGATAGGATCGGACGATGACTAAGCCGTCGGACGTCCGACAGCCCCAACGGCTAGCTGACTCTTCATCTGCCTTCTATCCGTTGGAAGTATTAATGAAGCCCATTTTTGGTTCCCTTTAAATACAAACGATTCTGATTCAGATGGGAACTTTTGCACACTTTGTTTACAAGATCTCAAGAGATATTTTAGCTAGAAAATAGTCTCCAAAGCTAGATTTGTTCTCCAAGTGGTGTGAATTTCTTGTGAGCATTTCTCTTGTGGTTGAAAGTTTCATTAGTGTAGCTTTGTTGAGGGTTATCTGAGTGATTGTAAAACTTCTTAGCTTGACTAAGTGAGGCTTAGGGCAAGGAGGAAGTGCTCCCTCCATTGTACATCTAGTTGATCATATTTCATCAAAGAGAAGTTGCTCAACCTAGTGATTGGTCTTCAAGTTTGAGGAAAGCTTGGTAGACAATCGGTTTGATATTCTATCTTATTCCTTTTTGTTTAATATTGCTTATCTATACTTGTTTTTCGAATCAATATTACTCTCTTTTTCTAATCTACTTGATTGATCATTACTAGAAAAGAAGGTAAATTTTTTATTAAGCAAAAATTGCATAAATTTGATTAAGATTTTAATCAACCTAATTCACCCCCTCTCTTAGGTTGTCTTTGGGCCTTACAATTGGTATCAGAGCTTGGTCTCCTAGAGATTAAGCTCAAACGGATTGGAGTAAAGATGACAACCAGTCATACTATGTTTGTTGAGGGGCAATCTGTTACTAGGCCTCCCATGTTCAGTGGCTCCAATTATGTTAGCTGAAAAGAAAGGATGATTATCTTTTTGCAATCTATTGATATTGAGCTATGGTTTATTGTGAGTGAAGGACCGCATGAAGCTAACTTTCTTGATGCAGATACAGGGTTGCTTCGGCCAAAAAGAAGAGCTGAAATGAATGCTCAAGATAGGACTAATCTCACATTGAATGCCAAAGCCATGAATGTTCTTTATAGTGCCTTAGATTCAAATGAATCAATTAGAGTAAAAGGCTGTAAATCGGCCAAAGAAATGTGGGATAAGCTAAGAGAAATCCATGAGGGTGGTGACAACGTGAGAGAACAGAAAAAGGCTATCTTGGTCACAAAGTATGAATCATTTAAAATTGAACCTCTTGAGGATATTGACAAAATGTATTGCAGGTTCAATGACTTGATCAAAGATCTCGAGGTGTTGGGCAAAGAGTACACCTTGGGAGAGAAGAACAGGAAAATTGTCAATGCATTGGGCAAAGAATGGGAAAATAAAGTGACTGCAATAGAGGAGGTTAAGGATTTAAATTTTGTGCCTATTGAATCTCTCATTAACTCACTAACCTCCTATGAGTTGAAACTGAAATCTAAAGTGCAGGAGGAAGAGGATGCTAGAGCAAAGAGAAATATTGCTCTAAAGACTACTCAAAGTGAAGATGATCCAGCTCACTTGGATGATGAAGACTCGGATGGTGATAATAATGATCTTGCTCTCATCACAAGAGGCTTCAAGAGAATCTTGAATAAAAGGAAGTTTAGAAAGGGAGGACCTAGCAATCAATTTCAAAATTATTCATCAAATGCAAGGAACAAAGGAAAACAAGAATTCAACAAGAAGCTAGTGGACAAATGCTATGAATGTGGACAACCTGGACACTATGCAAACGAATGCCCCATGAAGAAAATAAAAGATGGGAAAGCTGATCGAAAGCCAAGATTCAACAACTTCCAGATTACTTGGAATGAATGCAACTCTGAAGGGGAAGTTGAAGAAGAGGAAGAATCAGCTCAAATGGCCTTCATGGCTATTGGAGATAATGAGGTAACTTCCATACACTCTCAATCTGAAAGTGATGATGAAGAAGATGATGATCTTGAATCCTTTGTTGAAAAATTGTATAATGCCTTGAAGGAATCTTATGATAAAAACAAGCAGCTAAAACAGAAAATTGCTTTTCTCATTCATGAAAATACAAGTCTTCTTCAACAAAATAAACAACTAAAGACTGACAATGATTGTCTTGTAAGAGCCGGATTTAATGTTCAAAATGAGCTTGATAGAAAGACAAATATTTGTAAAATGCTGAAGGAAAGACATGGTGATTTGAAGAAAAGAATGGACAACTTGGATGAGACTTTGAAAGCAAGAAAACAAGATTTTCTCAAAAAGAACATGTCATCTACCTTTCTTACTGCTCATCAAAGAACATTAGCACGCAACAAAAATGCACATGGTTTCACAACATATAGAAGAAGTGGATTGAGATATGTCAAACTAGTACATGTTAAGGACTCTTCCATTATGTGTGATTTTTGTTGTCAAAAAGGACATTTGAAAGGAGATTGCTATGTGAAAAGAAATCTGAACAAAGGGATGAAATGCATTTGGTTAGTGAGATACAATGCTAACTATTGTGGACCCAAAAATTAAAAAGGGTACCAAACATTTTCTCTTTTTAGGAAAAAGGCTCAAACAAGTCCAAATGGTTTATTGATAGCGGCTGCTCAAGGCATATGACCGGTGATCCCTCTTTGTTCATAAAGCTAAAATCAAAATCAAGTGGAAAGGTGACATTCGGTGATGATGTGAAAGCTAAGACAATTGGAATAGGTGATGTTGGTAAGGATGGTGAAACTTTTGTTCATAATGTGCTCTTAGTTGATAATTTAGGTTATAACTTGCTTAGTGTTAGTCAATTGTGTGATAAAGACTTGAATGTGTTGTTTAAAAAGCATGAATGCATTGTGCTTGATTCCAAATATAATGTTGTGTTCAAAGGTAAGAGGTTTAACGACATATATATTGTGGTTCTTGATAAAATTGATTCTTCAAGCTTCAAATGTCTTAAAGCTTCAAATGAAGATCCTTGGTTGTGGCATAGGAGACTTTGTCATTTAAACATGGATTTACTAAAGGAAATTTCGAAAAAGGAGCTGGTTAGAGGCTTGCCAAAAATCTGTTTTGAAAAGGATAAAATTTGTGATGCATGTCAATTTGGAAAGCAAACAAAAGTTTCTTTTAAACCAAAGAAGTGTGTTTCAACTTCTAAACCTTTAGAACTCTTGCATCTTGACTTATTTGGTCCTACTCAAATCACTAGCTTGGGAGGTAAGAAATACTGCTTTGTGATTGTGGATGATTATTCTAGATATACTTGGGTGATATTTCTTGCTCATAAGGATGATGCCTTCAAGAATTTCACTTCATTGTTTGCTAAAGTGCAAAATCTGCTTGGCTTAAAAATTATTAGGATTAGAAGTAATAATGGAACGGAATTCAAGTATTGTGGTTTTCCAGATTTCTGTGATCATAATGGCATAACACATGAGTTTTCAATTGCAAGAACTCCACAACAAAATGGTGTTGTAGAAAGGAAAAATAGGACACTACAAGAGGCTGCTAGAACTATGTTAAGTGAATGTAGTTTGCCAAAATACCTTTGGGCTGAAGCGGTAAACACTGCATGTTATGTGATGAACAGAATCCTTTTGAGACCCATTTTGAATAAGACATCTTATGAACTGATTTTTGATAAAAAACCTACGGTTGGATATTTCAAAGTCTTTGGTTGTAAATGTTTTATTTTAAATTTAAAGGAACATCTTGGTAAGTTTGAGAAAAAAATCTGATGAAGGAATATTTTTGGGTTATTGTGAGAACAAAAGAGGATATAGAGTCTTTAATAGAAGGACTCTTGTGATAGAAGAAGCCATTCACATAACATTTGATGAAACTAATGATGATAATTCCAAAAGGTCGTGTGAAGATGATGATGTAGGTGTTCGTGAAGGAATGGAAAAGCTGAAAATTGGTGATGAAGGAATTTCTAAACCAGCAGCAATGGAAATGATGGATGAAGCTCATAATGATCAAGAAAAGGGTGATGAAGATGAGAATGATGATTCAGTCAAAGACCTTCCCAATGCTTGGAAATTCAGTAAAATCATCCAAGAGAGCTTATAATTGGTGATCCATCCGAAAAGGTAAAGACTCGTTCTTCATCTAGAAAATTGATAGACAATTTTGCTTTAGTTTCTCTTTTTGAACCCAAAAATATCAATGATGCTTTAAAGGATGATAACTGGATTTTGGCTATGCAAGAGGAACTTAATCAATTTGAGAGAAATAAGGTTTGGACACTTGTTGATAGACCTCAAAATCAACCTATCATTGGCACAAAGTGGATATTCAGAAATAAATTAGATGATAAAGGTGTTGTTGTAAGAAATAAAGCCAGATTAGTTGCTAAAGGATATGCACAAGAAGAAGGAATTGATTTTGATGAAACATTTGCTCCCGTAGCGAGATTAGAATCTATTAGAATGCTTCTTGCTTTTGCTTGTTTCAAAGGTTTCAAATTGTTTCAAATGGATGTTAAAAGTGCCTTTTTAAATGGTTTTATTGATCAAGAAGTATATGTGGATCAACCCCCCGATTTTGAAAATACAAAATTTTCAAGTCATGTGTTTAAACTATCTAAAGCATTATATGGTTTAAAACAGGCTCCAAGAGCTTGGTATGAAAGGTTAAGTGGTTTCTTGATTGAAAATGGTTTCAAAAGAGGTATTGTGGACACCACATTTTTTAGTAAGCAAGTGTTAAATGACCTTCTTATTGTGCAAATATATGTTGATGATATTATTTTTGGTGCTACTAATGATTATCTATGCAAGGATTTTTCCACCACTATGCAAAGTGAATTTGAAATGAGTATGATGGGAGAATTAAATTTCTTCCTTGGACTTCAAATACATCAAGCCCTTGAGGGAATTTTTATAAATCAAGCAAAATATACCAAGGAATTGCTGAAAAAGTTTGGCATGGAGGACTCAAAGCAAGTTGGAACTCCTATGTGCACTTCTACAAAACTTGACAAAGATGAAGAAGGTAATCATGTGGATGAAAAGCACTATAGAGGTATGATCGGAAGCTTACTCTATTTAACCGCAAGCAGACCTGATATTATGTTTGCTGTTTGCTTGTGTGCTAGATTTCAATCTTGTCCAAAAGAATCACATTTAAATGCTGTTAAAAGAATTTTTAGGTATTTGAAAGGTACATTAGACTATGGTCTTTGGTATGCTAGATCTTGTGAATTTGCTTTATATGGATATTCGGATGTGGATTTTGGTGGTTGTCGTGTGGACAGAAAAAGTACTAGTGGAACTTGTCACTTTCTTGGTAATTGCTTAGTTTCTTGGTTTAGCAAAAAGCAAAATGCAATATCTCTGTCTACAACCGAAGCGGAATATATTGCCGCTAGTGCATGTTGTGCTCAACTTTTATGGATGAAGCATACCTTGAATGATTTTGGATTGTTATATGACTGCATGCCTATATTCTGTGATAATACTAGTGCAATTAATTTGACCAAAAATCCAATTCAACATTCTAGGACAAAGCATATAGATATAAAGCACCACTTTATTCGAGATCTTGTTCAAAAAGGTGAAATTTGTGTAAATTATGTTTGTTCTAAAGATCAATTTGCTGATATTTTTACCAAAGCTTTGCCATTAGATCAGTTCATTCATCTAAGATCAAAATTAGGAATAATCGAAAAATCATCTTAAAATTTCTCAAAGTCTTCGGACGTCCGAAAGAAGATGAACGGACGTCCGATAATGTTCTTCAGCTATTTTTTTCCAGAAAACACCTGTTCGGACGAAGCTGTCGGACACACGACTTCGTTCGGCCGTCCGACAGTGCAACGGCTCACTTTTTAAAATAACTTTCTCCCTCATTTGCTTCAAATTTTTTTTTCTATTTCCTCTCGGACGAAAACTCTCTCATTTATCACTCTCAAATTCATACCATTCTGAAGCTCTCATTCCCAAATTGACTCAAACAAAACTTTTGCTGGTTGATTGCGATTCATTTCTCCTGATCATTTCACCGAATCGCATAACAATTCGTAAATTCCCAAATTTTCCTCAAAACCCTACTTTCTCATAACCGCTCTGTCAAATCTTGTTCAAGGCCTTTTTGTTCCCAAATTTCTGTGCGATTCACTTCCCTACTACTGTGTGCATCATTTGCATCCTTCATTCCACACATTTCGCACAATGGTGAATCTAAGAGGAGGAAAGGTTACTGCCGGACGCAAGCATCCACTCAGGGATGAGGATGAGGATCTTCCTACGGTCAAACGTTCATCCAAACGCTTCAAGAGAGGAGCCGTAATGTGAGAACCCGTATTTTCCCTTAATGTTTTTCCTAGGGTTTTTCCCCTTTAATGGCATGTTTTTTGCATTTTCTGGCTTAGGAAAATTTTCTTGGTGGATTTTATGAGTAATTATAGTTTTTAGATGATTTTTCTAGCATTGGGTAGTTTTTGAAAAATTACGGATAGATTATGGACGTGGGCCCCACTAGTGCGAAAAGTTCGGGAAAATTCGGCCAATAAGGTTAAGTGTCGGATACTGTGTAAAATTTATCGGGTGTTAAGAGATAAGTAGAGTGTGTAAAATGATTGATGTGAGAGAGAAAAGAAAGGATAGGAATGCATTAATGAAGTGCCACGTGTCACTTGGTGATTGGTTTTGACTTAAGAACACTATTCACCTTTTTTGACTTTTGACCAAAATTGGTTAAATATCTAAAAATTTCACAAAAAATCACCATTTTTTTTCACCTTGTGGCCGGCCCTCTCTCTTGCCAAGAAGGAAGAAAACTTCTTCAATCTTCAAACTTTCCACTAGCTCAAATCATCTAAATCAATCACACCAACTAGTTTCCACTCCATACAATCTTTCCGTTTAGTGTTAGTGGTGAGTTTGGTGAAGTTTTTGGAAGAGCTAAGGTGGTCTACAACTCCTCTTCTCTTGTTTACTAGGTAAGTGATGATTGAACATCCTCTTATATCTAATGATGCTTATTTTGTGGCTAATGGTGGCTTGAGTGATGGAATGTGTGATTTATTTCTTGATTTGAGTTGATTTGGTGAAGTTTTTATATTTTTGAGGAATTTTCTGGTTTAATATGAATGTGATGTTGTGGCTATCTTTGATGATTGGCAATAGTCTATAAAGACTCTAGTAGGTGTGAATTAGTGATAAATGCAACCAATTTTGGGTTTGGATTGAAATGAGAAAAGTTAGGGTTGATAACCCCTAAATCTGTCCAGTTTTGGATCATAGGGTTAGAGGCCGAATTGGACTTTGCTCAAAACAGGAAAGTTGTAGGTATTGATGAGTTTGAAGTGCCTGCAAAATTTCAGGGCATTTCGAGTAGTGTAGAGTGAGATATGTCATTTTTACTGTTGCTGTTTTGGGTGATCAGAATGTGCGAACTGCGATTGTAATCATCTGTTTTGACTGGAATTGCTTTGGATTTGGATGTTGGTGTCTTCTGATGAAATGTATCTTGATGTCTTAGCTATCATATTCCTTTGGAATCAATGCATTTGGACCTGTATAGACTGATTTGGACTAATTACAGCATAATGTGATTTGTAAACCTGCAATTACGGTTCTGGTTTGGTATTCTGCATTTTTGACCTAGTTGTGCTAGGATTTGGACTGAGTGGCCTTCTACATTGTTGTAGCCCTGTCTTTTAACTTCGAGATGGTGGGTCTTACACCCTCATCCGATAAGCGTAGAGCATTTTGTGCCATTACCGCAAAAGGAGGACGAAAACTGTTTTTTTTTTGTTAAGGTCACGTGAGTGCATTGCTGGAATTTCTGGTTATCTATGCTACTTGTTGATGCATATGAAACCCTTTTGGGGTTGCGATTGGCATGGCTTTATGACTCGTTATCGAGTCTTATGGTATTTGTTTACGTGTTCTAGGGCGTGACGTTAGTGCACGACGTACTTTGGACGACGGTGCATGAAACCTCACCTACGTGAGTGGTGAGTATACTACTCACTTGAATGTTACAATGTGGCTTTGCTATATGTGATTTTGATGCCTTGAAGGCTTATTTGGCTATTGGAATTGATTGAGGTAAGGGTGTACCTGACCGCCCTCACCCCTTGTGATACCGTTAATGACTGATTACCGTTTTACTGAAATACTGCACTTGCTATATGAGATATTGAATTCCATTCATGGAAAACTGATTTGGTGTCATTTGGACGAATATCCAACGGCCTTACTGTATTACTGAGCTCAACCCCGTAGGTAGTCAATTGAATCGAGCCGGCGAGGGCTTGGTCGTGAAAATTGACATGCCACGGGGACTGTACTGGGGAATCTTGTAGTGATGAGACTCTTGGTTCCGGTATACTCGAGTATTACCAAAAGCTACTGATTGGAGTGCGGGCCCGGTTGGGGTATGTTTGGTGGAAGGGATGGGAGTGAAGTGGGTTCTATGGTTGGTACTCATAAACGTTGACGGAGAGTCAATGAGATTGGATCAAGAATGTAAGCGTGGAAATGGGCTCTTGAGAGCCGTCCGTATCCTTTTACCGATTTGTTTTGCTTCCTATTTGGATACTTGAAATGAACGGTTATGCTTAAGTGATCTTTGTTGCTTATGTGATAGTTGCTCACTGGGCTTTAGCTCACTTTGTTCCATTTGTTTTCCTTACAGGAAAATGATCATTTTTGGAAGATCATACTTGTTGGTTGCCAAATTGAGCCATGTATATGTCTATGTTGAATAGCTCTTTGCATGAAACCCTAATGTGTATTGGGTTCATCTTTTGATTGGCAAACCGAACATGTGTATCCATGATGAATAGCTTTTGGCATGCCAAATTGGTTGTAAATGTTGAATTGCAATGTATTAATGGTTGGTTGACATTTGGTTGGATTTCTGATTAACATGTATTTCAAACGGCAAAAGAAAATTTGGCTACTCCCGGCCTAGTATCCGGATTCGGACATGGCCGGTACTGTTCATCATCGGCTTCGATTTTCATTTTTTTTTATTTTGTGATTTTGACTTGTTTACGCGCGTGAGTATGTTCCGGAACGTATTAGATCGACGTGAACTGATCCGTAGTCCTGGCGAGAGCTGGGCAGGCAGCCCGCTAACCCCTTTGGTTCGCCTTAGGGGAAAGTGGGGCTGTTACACGTAAAGGGTCAAATGTCACGGCCTACTCCACAACCCACCTCTCAGCCTGAATCTGGACAGGGAACCTCTTCTCAACCGCCTCCAAAATCAGCCACACTCCCTACATTCTTTGATGATGCTGCAAAAGACAAACACTCCTGGATATCCCAGAAAGGTGTCATCCCTCAACGAACTGTAAACTCTTCTGAATTTCGCCACATAGGTTTAGAATCCATTCTGAGTCTATTTGCTTTCCAGAAATGGTCACATCTCATTTCTATGCCCAATGTCTATTATCCTGAAATGCTGCATCAATTTTTTGCCAATCTTAGGAAAGACACTGACCAAACTGAGATCATGTCCAGGGTTAATGGGGTAGACTTAGTCTTTGATTCTGAAACTGTGAATTCCATTTTAAATACTACCATTGAACGTGGATGCAAGGATAAAATTGCAAATTTCTTTTCCTATGAAGTGCACCCTACTGCTGATAATCATTTTGATGGGGCTAAAATGTTGACTTATTTTAAAAGAAGTTTTTCCTCCCCTGCTGATGCTAAACTGAATGATCTTGCTCCTGTGAATCTAATTGCCTTTTCAATCATTTCAAACCTGCTTGTACCCACTGATGGCCATAGAACTGATGCAAACAAAATGGAGTTGTATCTCTTTTACTGTTTTCGAGAAAAAATTCGTATTGATTTTGGTTTTGTCATGTGCAAGTTTTTACTTCGCTATGCCACTGATTCTCACAGAAAATTATCTTATGGAAAGTTTCTTCAAAAGATTTTTGAGTTTTACAAAGTTCCAATTCTAGGTGTTTGTCCCAAAGAAGCATCTTCTTATGCCTTTACCAAAGGATATTTTGAAAGGAAAAATCTTGTTTTTAAAGATAATCTGTGGGCTTATAAGGGGGCATCATCTAGTGAACAGAGGTCTAAGACTGCACATGATCCTTCATCTGTTTCACTCACTCCCATTCATCCCAGGAAGTCTGCCACTAAAGCATCTTCCTCCTCCAATGATGAAGTGATTGAGCTCCTTCGTGAACTCAAACAGCATGTTCTTCTTCTAGAACATGGTCTAATGCTCACCATGTCCTCTGAGCAACAAACAGCCTTCCTAGACAAAAAGAACCTTCTTTTTCCCCCACCTGTGGTTGAGGAAGTTTCCCAGGACAAAGAGCCACACCACACTGATCCAAGTTCATCAATTCCAGACCCTGGTTCATCAACTCCTGTGACTCCTCATGGCCCTTCCACATCAGATAAAGGCAAGGCACCAGTTGAAGAGGCTGCTCAAGATGATGAAGAAACTGAAGAGGAGGACCTCTCCCAATATCAGCTCTCTTGAAGAACACCTGGATCCACATAGTTCACCATTTAGGACATTTGCATTTTGTTTGTCTATTTCATGTGTTTGTGGTGCTCAACAATGGATACGTAGATGAATTCAACATTTGGTTATGATTATGTTTATGTTTCTTTTGGTACTGTTTGATAGATGTTTAAGTATTTTGAATGATGATTGTGTGGATGTAATGAATTTTTTGGTTTGCATTGATAAATGTGTTTGTGGATGAGATGGATGTGATTGATTGCCCTTTTATGATGACAAAAAGGGGGAGAGGACTGGATTGATTGATGATTGATGATGTTGGATTGATTGATTGATTGATGATTTGATTAAATTTGGATTGGCTGATGGATTGAATTGGTAAAATGTTGGATGTTGGCTGCTTAATTGTCATATTTTGGATAATTGTTTAATTCGGTTGGGCAGCCAAGTGAGGGGGAGTTTTTCAAAATTTTTTATGATTCACTAAGTAAGGGGGAGTTCTTGTCTATTGAGAAAGGGGGAGTTTTTATTGCAATCATCAAATCTCATTTCAAACCTTTGTTTTGTCATCATCAAAAAGGGGGAGAATGTTATTCTTGGTTTTGATGATCACAAAGGACTCTGAAATGTTTATCTAACTCTCTTCAAATATAAGTGTTTTTTGCCTATCAAAGAATCAGGTACGAATATGTCAAGAAATGAAAATCAACCAAAAGAAGAAGCAAAAACAGGGCACTCATGTCGGACGTCCGAAGGAATCGGTCAGACGTCCGAAAGGATGAAGAACATCAAGAAGGAAATTCTGTCGGACGATCGTGAGGAAGCATCGGACGTCCGGATGGATCGGACGTACTCTTCGGACGCACAGTGATCGTGTCGGACGTCCTAAAAATTCCACAAAGTGTTGATGACTCTCTGCCAAGACTCTGTCGGACGCTCGTAAGGAATCATCGGACGTCCTGAAGGATCGGACGCATGCTTCGGATGTACATCAATCTCATTGGACGTCCTAAAAATTCCACGAAAATTTGATAACTCTCTGGACAACGTTCGGACACAGAAGCTCGGACGATAAAATCCCATCGGACGTCCGAACAACAACTTGACTGATTTTCGGACGATAGGATCGGACGATGACTAAGCCGTCAGACGTCCGACAGCCCCAACGGCTAGCTGACTCTTCATCTGCCTTCTATCCGTTGGAAGTATTAATGAAGCCCATTTTTGGTTCCCTTTAAATACAAACGATTCTGATTCAGATGGGAACTTTTGCACACTTTGTTTACAAGATCTCAAGAGATATTTTAGCTAGAAAATAGTCTCCAAAGCTAGATTTGTTCTCCAAGTGGTGTGAATTTCTTGTGAGCATTTCTCTTGTGGTTGAAAGTTTCATTAGTGTAGCTTTGTTGAGGGTTATCTGAGTGATTGTAAAACTTCTTAGCTTGACTAAGTGAGGCTTAGGGCAAGGAGGAAGTGCTCCCTCCATTGTACATCTAGTTGATCATATTTCATCAAAGAGAAGTTGCTCAACCTAGTGATTGGTCTTCAAGTTTGAGGAAAGCTTGGTAGACAATCGGTTTGATATTCTATCTTATTCCTTTTTGTTTAATAAAATTCTCATTGCTTATCTATACTTGTTTTTCGAATCAATATTGCTCTCTTCTTCTAATCTACTTGATTGATCATTACTAGAAAAGAAGGTAAATTTTTTATTAAGCAAAAATTGCATAAATTTGATTAAGATTTTAATCAACCTAATTCATCCCCCCTCTTAGGTTGTCTTTGGGCCTTACAGAGGTTAAAGGGTACGTTATACCCAAAAGAGGAATTAGACAAGATGACCCTCTCTCCCCTTATCTATTTCTACTTTGTTTAGAGGGTTTATCCAACCTACTCAGGAAGGCTAAGGAAAATAGGATGCTGTCCGGGATGAAGATAAGCAGACATGGACCTAGTATAATCCACCTGTTCTTCGCAGATGATTCCCTAATTTTTTGCAAAACAAATAAGGATCAGGCAAAAGAGTTAATGAGGGTGTTGCATGTGTATGCCTTGGGGTCTGGGGATCAGTCGTCTATACTTTTTAGTAAGAATGTGAGGCCAGGTTTGATGAATGAGATAACCCATATCATGGGGAACATGCAAACAGTCAGTCAAGGCAAGTACCTCGGGTTACCAATGGTAGTTTCAAGAACAAAACAACAGATTTTTGGTTTTGTTAAGACAACCATACAACAGAGAATGCTCAAGTGGAAAAATAGGTCCTTAAGCTCGGCAGGCAAGGAAATAATGCTGAAATCTGTGGCCCTAGCTATGCCCACGTATACTATGTCCTACTTCAAGATTCCATCCAGATTGTGTAAGGAAATCAGTTCACTAATGTCAAACTATTGGTGGGGAGAGACCAATGGCAAGAATAAAATACACTGGTGCTCTTGGAGAAAGCTCATTCAGAACAAGAACATGGGAGGGTTAGGCTTCAAAGATTTGGAGGCCTTTAATACAGCACTACTGGGCAAACAGGTATGGAGGTTAATAACACAATCCAACCTGCTAGTCAGTCAAGTTATGAAAGCCAAGTACTACTCCAGGTCCTCCATATTCAAGTGCAAAGTCCCCAACAATGCATCCTAGATATGGAGGAGCCTGATGGGAGCTAGATAGTTGGTGGAACAAGGAACCAGAAGACAGATTGGCAATGGAAGGAGTACACATATCTGGTAAGATAGCTAGATTCCGGACACGTCAAATGGAAGAGTAACTACCACGAGATCTATGGATGGTGGACTGCAGAGAGTAGACGAGCTAATATGCCAAAGGAGCTAGAATCGAAATTTGATTTTCCAAACCTTCAATACCAAAGATGTGGACAGAATCCTGAGGATTCCAATAAGCTTAGCTGGTACGGAAGATTTTCATTTTTGGATACACGGGATAGATGGAAATTACTCTGTCCATTTAGGGTATAAAGTTCTGATGCTTCACAAGGCTAATAAGCAGGAAAGAATCCAGAACGAGAGCTCTACAAGTTGGGACAATCACACCAGCAAGGTATGGAAGGAATTGTGGAGATTAAAGGTCAAGCATAAAAAGAAAATATTTCTATGGAAGTGTCTCAACAATGCTCTTCCAGTGAGAGACATTATCCATGGTAGAATCAAAGTGGGGGACCCTATTTGCAACGGATGCGGAGAGGAAAGGGAGACAATTGAACACACATTTCTGAACTACGTGCAAGCAAAACTGACTTGGAAATTAGCCCCAATCCAATGGGAAGGAATGATGGAGCAACATGGCTGTTTCAGAAGATGGTGGATATCAATTACGGAAGCTAAACACAGACCACATGATTGGCAACATATCTCTTTAACTGTCCATATTCTCTGGCAAATATGGAAAGAGAGGAATGAGGTGGAATTCAATGGCAAGAAGTACCGACCATGGAGGACTATACAGAAGGCAATGAAGGAATGGTTAGAATTTGGGGAAATAGATAAAGTGGAAACTAGGATGAGCACAAATGAAACAGAAGCTCTACAACTACACCATCAATAGTTATGTTCAGAATTTAGTTCACTGATTTTCAGCATTGGGATCACAAGGGACAAGAACCAGCTTTGGCTAGGCATTGGAATCTGTCTAACAGAAGCAGATCAAGGATCAAAGAGGGGATGGGCATTACGAGAGACCAGTTCTGGATCGGTACTGCTGGATGAAGCAATAGCACTCAAACTGGCAATGTGTAAAGCTACCAATATGCAACACAGAGCAGTACAATTCTAGGTGCAGAATCAGAAACTCCTCAACCATATTCGAACCAAACAAGTAAGGGATATCAGATTAGCAACTGTTGTGGATGATATTGTTCAATTAAGACTTTTGTTTCATATGTGCTCCTTTTGTCTAGTTCAAAATGATAAGAATCAACTAAGCTCCAAGCTTAGCACCTATGCGTTAGGCATCATCTTTGATGAGGAACTTTTGTTTCCTTAGTGGTATATTTACCGCTTGTAAAGCTATATCGAGCCTTTGCTCGCACTTGTACATCTTTTGACAAGAAATACAAGCATTTATCGTTTCAAAAAAAAAAAGTTTGGATTAAATCTGAATTAGGCTCACAACTCGAATATTTTGGAAGTAAAGTTTGAGTTTCATATTTATCAACTTGAAACTCATAATTCGAAATTTGAAAATATTACTCACTATGTAGTTGAATTTGGACTTGTTAAAATCCAACTTAGATGGTCCGATTGATAGGCCTAAATCCATACTATCGCCCCAAGTGACAATAAGCTTAACCCATCAACGAAGTTGCCTTGTGTGGTTGATTAATTGGTGTTTGCTATGTTTTACTTTACATATTTAAATATGGTCTAATTGCTGAAGTTTTGGGTATGAAATGGTATAACCATTTGTAGTTATTAAGAATAACATGTTCTACTATAAATAAAATATATTGTTTTGTTTCGTTACCTGACGCACACGATTAGGCATTTAGTTAATAATTCAGCCATCGAGCTCACCCCATTGTTAGTATTATAATTTTAAGTTGGGTAAAGTACAAAAAGCTATCTGTAGTTAAGCTAATATAAGGTAAAGCTCCTTATAATTTCAAATCATATATTTTGGCCTTTTATGGTTTGAACTAATTTGAACAGCAATGGAAATCGTCAAAACTAACAGAGGCGGATGAAATGACACAATTACTCAAATATATATATATATATATATATATATAAGCAATAAAAGACCTTCTAACAATGATCCTATTAAGCAAATTTATAGAAAACCCCCTATTGTCAAGCCAACTCACAGAAAAGCCCCCTATGATTACTATCGCGCCCCATTTTTTTTTAAAAAAAAAATACGAGGTATAAGAATGAATTTTTGATTAATTTTGAGTGAAAATGAGTTTTTGATTTTTAGAAAATAAATAAAGAAAAAGGGCCTAAAATGGAACTTACAAAGCGCGACGGTTTTGGTCCAAAATAATAGTCTAAAAAGTGTTTTAGGAAAAATATGAGTCGCCACTTGGTATTGAGTTAAGGTATACCAAGTCACCTAAAAATGTATTTTTAATAATAAAAAATAAATGAAACCCTTTTTAGACGACTCCAGATCTTCGAAAAACAAGAGAAAAGAGTTCGAGAGTCACGGTTGAAAAAAGAGAAGACAAAGATTTGATCTAAGGCACCATTTCAACCTAGCTAAGGCTAGTTGCATGATTTAGTCGAAAATTTTCTTAATCTAACCTATAAAACTTATCATATTCGGATGTTTCTACATCCTGCTGTGTTTGGATAGGAGATTATTTGCCAAAATTTATTTGCTTACATCATCATTACAATTTCCAACACACCTTTTTATCTTTCTCCAATTACCTTTTTATCTAACAACATGTACATCACATCACGAAATCTAAGTGCTACATGTAAAAGTATCTCAAATAATTTACAATCCAAACACCTAATGGATATCGAGAGGGTCGAATATCTCTTCAAAGTTTAATTGGTGCGAATCATATTAATTATGATGCCCAAAATGATCCTTAAAAGAGGTCACAAATATGCAAAGATGAAACTCGAAGAAAATTAGAATTGTAATAAATATACGTGACCTAAAGGAAAGGAATGCAGCATAACGGGTACGAGGGACTAAGATTCGTGACTTCAATTTTCCTTTTTATCGAGGAGATACGAGCGTGTTAAGACTAAGAAGCCATACTCGTCCATTTCCCATATTTGAAGGATGACTCTTCTAATGTAGTCAAGCAAATGAGCTAGCCTATTTCTAATTTTCTAAATGGAATGCAAGTCTAAATATCATGTTTTGCACACATAGGGGTAAGAGGGGATAATATATAGAGGAAATATCATGCAAGATGTGCAAAGATCCTAAAAATGAAAAACGTGCATGAAATGTGATGAATATCACGCAAAGAATGTGAATCTAGCGCAAAAACAGCCTAAAGGGTCTAACATTGGACTAACCCACTTCTACAAGTCATCACTAGCGTTGGACTAGTGAGAAATCGAAAGGAAAAGCCACAACTAGCGTTGGACTAGTGTGGTGACGTCATGCATTTATTATAACTAAATAAATCATATAAAGCATAATTAAAACAAGTAAACACATAAAACACATAGATCACATAACACATAAGTATAATTTCTAGATGCAAAACCCTAATGAAAGCGAGTAAACACATAAGTGCACAAGCATGCAAGCACCCAAGCAAATAAATACAAATAAGAGCCTAACTATTACATTCGGGGCCCTAACTACAATCTAAAGGGGGAAATTCTAAAAAAATAATAATAATATAACTATTACATTTATCTAACTAGATACATTTTTAGCAAAAATTAAAACCTATGTATTACATAGGCTAGCTAAATGCATGTCTTGAGCACCTATCTATTACAACTTGGCATTTTAATGCCTCTCAAATAATCATCAAAATTAAATAAAACAAATGAAACATAACATGAACAAGAATGACTAATTAAAGAAAAAGCACTGAAAACATACAATTACACATAAAAACACATTGGAGCGCATAAAGGAGTTTAAAATAATAAAAGAGGTTACCTCTCTTGAAGTGGTGATTAGATAGGGTGAAATTTGCCCTACTTATGCTCCAAAATGAACAAAATGATCAAGACGCCAATTTAATTATAAAGAAATAGAAATAATCATGAAATCTACCAATTAAAGCACTTAAATGAAGCATAATTAACAATTAAAGAAGAAAAGTAACTTATATTTAAGAAATCAAAACTGTTTGGGACCTAATTGCAAAAATTAAGAAAGATTTGGGGTCAATTTGTAATTATTAAAATATTTAGGGTCAAATTGAAAGAAAAATAAAGTTCAGGAACCTATTTACAATTAAATGAGGGACCTAATTGAAAGAAATTAAACATTTTAGGCCGAAATACAAAATACTCAAAATTGTAGGGACTAATCTGCAAATTCATCTCTGGTCTTCCTAACCTAACAGGCCACTTTTTTTTTTCTTTGGGCCAAAAGCCATCAAGCCCGAAGAAAAGCCTCAAGAATAAGGGTGGGCTGACCCATCATTTTTGCTAAGCAAAGTCCATCAAAAGGCCAGGCTTTGACCTCCAAGTCCACACAAAAACCCCATCAAAACAAAAGCACAACCCTCTTTTAAAACCCAAACAAATCAATCTTAATCCAATTTTACTAAAACCCATCAAGGCAACAAATCAATTAAAAATTATTAAACCCTAATTATGCCTTAAAACCCAGAAATAGTTCACCCCAAAAACCTACTTAAAACATGAAAAAGATTATTAAAACTTAAAAGAGCGAAATAAGCTAGATTTTTCCAAGTTTTGGGCCATGGTGAAATTAAACAAAAGTTGGGGGTCAAAAATGTAAATTTTAAAAACTTGCATGCAGCTTCTTTTTTTTTTTCTCACAAATGATCAAGAACACACGCACACAGTTAGATTAAACACTCAGAGAGTCATCAAAGAACGGGCCAAACGGACAATCTGAGGTGGGACCCACAAAGCAACCAGATTTCACAAAGCAACCACAAATCTAAGGTGGGACCCACAAACTTGCATGCAGCTTCTTCAAAGAGCCTTCCTACAACTTCCTGGGTTTCACTAGCTACTCTTATTCAAGCACAAGAAAATCAGCCGCGAACTTAAACGAAGCCCATGGATTCATCAACTAACATAGGAACTTCAACCCAACAAGAAAACAATGTAACAACGTGAAATTAATGGTTCAAGACCCCCCCTCTTCCTTTCCTTCTCGGGTTTGCAAGCAGAAAGAGAAACAGACAACTTTCATTTGTAGATTCCAAACAAAGCCCCGAAAACATGACTCAGATCATGAGCTGCAAAACTTGCAGAGATAAAAAAATCACTGATGGCCTTTACGTTAACTTGACAGCTTTGTCATCTTTTAATAAGATGCATCAGACCCAACAATACGCATAAGGCTAGTGCAAAAACTCATGAAGCAATAATCTGACAAGGTTCCTGTTTAATGAGTTTAATTCTTTTTGCATGTGGATTGCAGCAAGCAAGGGAAAGATTAAGAGTTACCTTTGATGTTTGAAGATACCCAAATAAACGTAGGAAATCTGAGGAGAGTGTGATTCAAAGCTGAAATCTGGAAGCCAGGACCTTTGTTGCAGAAATTTCAGCCGTGACAAGGTCAAGAGTTTGTACTACAATTCGAAAGGACTGGGGATGTTTTTTCATAATGTTTTCAAAACAAAATTTGTTCTGTCACATCTGGTGATAGTGCAGAAAAAAACAAATCACTCAAAAAGGTTCAAAAACAAGTCGAAAATTGATTAGGAAAGAGGCTAGTCAGCCAGCCTGGTCAGAGATTTTTCAGCAAAATTTTTCTTTTTCTTCCCTCTTTTCTCTCTCGTTTTCTCTGTTTCTTTCTTTCTTTCTGCCGCCACCCCTTTTTCAATACCTTCCTCATTCTCCTCCCTTAGCCCCCTATTTGTATCAAATGGAGCCATCAAAACCCTGCTTTGAAGGGTGAAAATGAACCCTCATTTTGCTGCCTTTTTATAGCCATTTGATGGCTCTTGTTCCAGGACATTCCGGATAAATTTCACAAGGTGAGGTGGCATCTTGTACCAGCAAAACTTGGAAAAAAAAGAAAGGAAAAATCGAACCAGAATTTGCTCCCAAAGATGCTAGCTGCATCTTGTACTGTTTACGGGTACAAGACGAAGAAGAAGAGTTGTGCGCACTTGGCATACACGCACGCGTGGGTTGCAGATCTTTTTTTTTTTTTAACAAAAAACTGATTTTGATGATTTTTCTTTACTTTTCTTTTCTTGCTTTCTAATTTTCTTTTCTACCTGATTTTCTAAAAGCAAACGAAAGTGATTTTTGATTTTTGATTGATTGATTTTTTCTAATTGATTTTTTTCTTTTCTTTTCCCAATTTTTCTAAAAAGAGTGATTTTTTATCAAGAAATAGAAAATGAAACAAAATAAATAAAATTTAACTAAAACGAACAAAAATAGCAACAAAATGAAGAAAATAAAATGATAAAATTTTGGTGTCTACAATTACATGTTACTTTTATTTGTTTATTTTGTGCATAGGAATAAGATAAGTTGTATTTGGAAGTTCTTATTTATTTATCTTGTGTATAGAAATAAGGTGAATTTTATTTAAAAATTTTTATGTATTTATTTTATGTATAGAAATAAGGTGGGTTGCATTTGGGAGATTTTGGATTTTTTTTTTTGAAAATTTTATGAGTTCTAAAGGTTTTAATAGGTATATCAGCTAAAAATTTGATTTAAAAAATTATTTTCCACGTCAAGCAACCTCAAACTTGTTAATTTAGATGATTTTTGTTAATTTTTCACATTAGTTCAAACCATGAGATATTGGATTGTATGATTTGAAACCATAATGGACTTTTCTATAGATTTGTTTAATCATAAGGGGCTTTTCTGTATTATAACTTTAAGGTATAATAGAGATCAATTGAAAATTTATTTGTTTCCAATACAAACACTCGCAAAAGAAGCACATGTATTTCAAACTTGTCAATTCAGACAATTTTTGTCACTTTTTAAATTAGTTCAAACCACGAGGTACCGGAATATATGTTTAGAAACTATAGGGAGTTTTTCTGTAAGTTCTCTTAATCTCAAGGGACTTTTCGATATTTTACCCTTTTAAGTTTTAAATCTTTGAGAATTGGATGAATCTGCGCCATTAGGTTGTGGACTTGCTTAAGTGATTTATTTTGAAATTTTACCTATGTTAAGTAAAAAAGAAAAATCATTTGGAGCTAACGTTTAGTTTTTTTTTTTTTTTTTTTTGTAATTTAGATATCTCTTGCAAAAGTTTAAAGTATACAGGATCATCTTAGTTTGGAACTTTTCCGACACCCAATTACTCATTGCCATCTAAACTTCCTTTAAGTGTTCCATTCTTACACTACAACACCATCAACTGCACAAAAGTGAAAAAAAAAAAGAACTAATGAGATAGGGAGCACTTCTTAAAGCGCCTAATTTTTTTTCCGGCAATCAGAACAGCACAATTTCCTAGCTTTTCCTTACCCAAAAAAAAAGAAAGAGTGAATGAAGGAAAGAAAAAACCTAGACAAAGAACAACAAACAATTTGTTGATCTACCACTCTCTCTGACACACTTACTAAGGCAATGACTTGTATAATTTTGGGTTGATAATTTTGTATATTTTTAATCTCAATTTACATACTCTGAATTTCATCTATGCATTTGGGCTTTGTAAGAATTTTATATACTTTTAAAATGTCAAGATTTCTTGGTTATTTGTGATTAATTCACTGATATAATTACTCGTTTGAAAAAGTTCATATTTTAAATGTGAATTGTGTAAATGCACCAACTATCCTTTTCCATTTTTCCTTAATCATTGGTAGTTGGGATAGCATCACATTTATACAATCATAAGAATGGTGTTTTTTTGCTTAAAGAAAAAGGAAAAAGTTGCCTAAATTACATTTAAAAACAATAGTAAAGGATAAGTCCAATAAAGGAGTATTTTCTTTTGAACAAATAAAGAAAATGAAAAAAATTAAATGGCAAAAATTGTGTAAATTACTTTAAACAAAAAAAAAAAAAAGAAGGAATAGCAAATGTGAAGATTGTGTGAGTGTAGGCAGATTGTTATTACAATGGAATACTTAAGGAAGTTTAGGTGATAATTAGTTACTGGGTGCCTAAAAAACTCTAAATCAGGATCATCCTGATGTACTTTAAATCCTTTAGTAATTTGGTTATTAGAAAGTAAATTTGCTCAAGGAGTAATTATAAAGCCTTTTCTATTTTTTTTTTATAAGTGGGGGGTCTTAGGACATAAATTTGCTCAAGGAGTAATTATAAAGTCTTTTCTTTTTTTTTTTTAGGTGAGTGGGAGGTTTTGAATTTGAAACCTTTCACTTACACTTTCACCTCTTATAAAGTTTTTTCTATTTAGGTAATTGGATTTAGAATTCAGCCCTGAATTTTGAAACTTTCAAGGTCGGGGCATGACTATTTAACAGTTCAAGATGAGTTAATATCATTGAAAGATTATAATCGTTAATCAAATGACAAGATCTAATCAATTTAATTTTAATTCTTTTGTATAACAAATATTAGCAGTTATAAACTATGTTCTGAATAGTTTTAATTTTAAAGGATATGTTTAAACTTACAGTTTTAATTTTCAGAATTGTAGCATGTCCTATTGCACAAGTTCATGGTAGAGTTCAAGGTCGCTCTGCCTCTTATTCCTAGTTTTCCAGCCGCAATTATTTAATGTATTGCTCTACTTCGAAGTGCCTTTAAGTCTAGTAATGACGAAAACCAAAAGTCTTCCGTCTCTTATTAATTTGATTGCCAAACTCTAACCTATATTATCCTTGGATTTGGTAAATATGGTCCAAGCTAAAAAGGTAATCAATTAATTAACCAAAGCATTGTTACACTGTTTTTCTCTATAAAACCCTTTCCCCTGATAGAAAAAGCTACAGAGGCACGAAAAATTGCTCAAAAATTGTTTTTCATAGTTGCGGCTGGGTACCTGTATTCTGTACATTGGTTTAGGATCAATAAGATGAGCTCTAACCCTAGAGTTGCTTCCTCCAGTAAAAGGTTAGTATTTTAGCTTAATTTGACTGTATAGAAATGTTAAAGAACATTTAGATTGATAAATAAAGGTTTGAGAATGACAAAATGAAACTAATTTCTGCAACAATGACTCTTGCGGGTATAAAAGGATTTCTAAAATCTTTTTTGAAATTAAATAGGTTTGACAAGAACTTTTCATTGTAATACGGAGGACATCAAATGAACTAGGCAAGAAAATGATTTCATTTTAAAAAGCGTAAAGATAGATAATTGTTGTGTCAATTTTATCTGTTTATGTTTCAGTATTTTCTCATCTATGTTGGCTAGTTTTGGTTATGAAGCTAAAAAAAATCACCTGTAGCTGTTCATAATTTCATATTACCTCTGCATCTAAATTCCATTTTGGCACTTCTTTCAGGCTAGATGGTAAGGTGGCAATTATCACCGGAGGTGCCAGCGGTATAGGAGCAGCTGCGGCTCGGCTCTTTCATAGCAATGGTGCTAAAGTTGTAGTAGCCGATATCCAAGACAATCTAGGCCAAGCAATTGCCAATGAGCTTGGCAAAAATGCATGCTACATTCACTGTGATGTATCACAAGAGGACCAAATTATTGATCTTATCGATACCACCATAGCCAAATACGGCCAACTTGACATCATGTACAACAATGCTGGAATCACTGAAGGGTCCAAAATTGCTATTCTGGAAACGTCAAAGTCAGAGTTGGACCGGGTTATTGGTGTAAATTTGGTGGGCTCATTTTTAGGAGCCAAGCATGCTGCAAGAGTCATGATACCCCGGCGCAGGGGATGCGTATTGTTCACAGCCAGCGCCTCCGTCAACATAGCTGGTCTTGGACCTCATGCCTATGCAGTCACTAAGCATGCAATTGCAGGTCTAGCTAAGAATTTGTCAGCTGAGCTTGGTCAACATGGTATACGAGTCAACTGTGTCTCCCCTTATGCCGTAATGACTGGCATAGCAGGAGGGAATTATTCTGAAGAGTATATTGGGCAAATGCAGATGTTTGTAAATGCAGTGGCTAATCTTAAAGGGAAGACTTTGACAGCAGATGATGTTGCTCAAGCTGCACTGTACTTGGCAAGCGATGAAGCTGGTTATGTAAGTGGACTGAATCTTGTAGTTGACGGAGGTTTCAGCGTTGTTAATCCTTCCATGATGACTGCTGCGGCTCAGGCCAAACTACATCAGAAATGAAGCAAGCTGGTTGTTAAACTAGTTGTCGTGGACACATGCTATTGCTTCTTTTTTTTTTGTTTCGGTTCAGAGATTTACATCTTGCTTCAAGTCATGCAGCTCATTCCCACATGTGCCAATTTACAAGCTTTTATTAGAAGAAGACTTAAAACTAGGACACCTCTTTCCTTGTGGATTTTCAAAATCTTCCACCTAATAAATTACTTCAGCTTTATGTTGAGCAAGTTTAGTTTTTAAATACTTTGATTGTGTTAGGGTAACAAGTATTATAAATGAATATATGTCCTCCAACAGTCCCAAACTATTTGTGGATAATAGTTGACAAGACATATATCACTTTAATACATGGTGCAACGGGTAATGTAACGCCAAAAGTATTGTAAACAATGATCCAAATGCACTCCTAACCTTTTCTTGCATTTTAGACATCCGATCGAGTTGCATATAATTTATCTGTGGACCATAACTTGTTAAATGAATGAATGCAGTAAGGCTTCAAATCTCGAGTGTTTGACTATGTTCAAGACCAACCCTTGAATAATTCCAATAATCTTAAATTGATTTAACTCATTTCAAGAAAGTACGGAAGATCAGGAAATACTTGAATTTTTATTTGAAAAAAAAAAAATCTGATCACGTCACAAGTTTTCTTTTGCCTTCCATGAGAGAAACATTGGTAGTGCTATTGCCCCCATCGTTAAGGAGATTTCACCCAAAGTGTTTGGCATAATCACTGACTAGGTATGGAGCAGGCTCAGGTATATTATCAGCCCCTAAGATCACACCTTTCAGATTTGTTGTTACTGTTAGAAAAACAAATACTTCCGCGTTGTGCTTCTCTATTCTGCCTCATTCCACTTTTTAGCATTCGAGTGACCACTCCGAAAGAGAAAATACCACTAAGACGGATTAGGCTCCTTTCCATTACATGTACACTGACTCTGTTTTCCCTCAATATGGTATTTGATAATTGCCACATAAGATTCATTGGTTATCAATAGTCATGTCAGTGGATAGGGTTTGAGCTAAATCTCTTTGATCCAAATTCAGACCCATTAAATTTAGTTAAACCCAGATTCAGACCCAAACCCTTATAGATCTGAAAAAATAAATTCAAATTTGGATCCTCATGTATTTGGACATCCAATGCGTAATAGTGGTTTTTTTTTTTTTCAAAATATACTAACGGATTTCTAGCACTACACTCAAGTTTAATTCATAAATTCACTCATTTCCTGCAAGTATACAGGTCGCTCTTATAGTGTAGGGTGTATAAAGGATCGATCCCGAGGAGTTTAAATCAACTACAAAATCCTTCACTTACTCTATTATTTAAATAAATAACAAGTAAAGCATAAAAAGCAAATAATTCAACTTAAATAGGAAATATAAGAAACGATTTGTAGATGAACAATTTGAGAAAAAAATTACCAAATACTAATATGGATTAATTTTTTATACACTGACAATGCATACACTTTCACCATTTAATGCGTGACACATGATTCGAATTTGAATTTGAAATTCAAATTTTGCATATGTGTCATGCATCCAACCGTGATAATGTACACACTATAGGTTCCACTAATGACCAAGAACACAAGTGAATGGATTAAACTCTTGCTTTTAGCTTTTGTCTTATTAGGGATTCATTTCCTGTGGTAACCAAAACTCACTCTTGTGATGAATTGGCTATTACTAGCATTAGACTTCCCTATTTTTGTGGTGAAGTTCTAAGAGCTAGCTCATTTATTTTCAAAAAATGTTGTAAGAAAATCCACCTAACACAACAAGAGAAATAATCAATAGTGACAATAAATGTTGTAACAAAAAATTAAAAAGTTGTCACTAATGTGATTCATCGACAACTGTGAGGTCGCCAATCAGTCGTGACCAAAGGCTCGTTAATAAAAGTGTATAGCATCAACACATGAAAAACATCTGTGACAGCCTTTGTTACCACTCATTGATTCTATATAGTGGCAACTTTAGATTTGTTAGAGAAATTGTTGTTAAGTGTGCATTTCGTGTGTTTCAAGTGTGTTTTATTATTTAGTTTTGGTGTTCTTATTCATTTTTATAACTAATTAACTAGGTTTTTAGTGAAGTTTACATTTTGTGATTTAAGTGTGAAACATTGCATTTCTATGGATTAAAGTGCTGAAAACTTCATGTTTTGGTAGGTTTCAATGATTCACTTATCAAATGGAGTGAATTTAGAAGATATTTGAATGATTGTTGATAATTTGAAACGATTTAAAGAAAATATGAAATGCAGAATGGTCAAAAGATGAAATGCAATCAAGTATAAAAGAAGAAAAAAGAAATGTTTAACAACTTTAATACCTTTTGATAGTTTGGCTTTATCTTGAACTAAAAGTATCAGATTGAGATGATTCATGAGCCATTTTGAAGATAAAGTATAGCTCTACATTTTTTGTGAAGACATCAAAATCCATTTCATGAGTTTTCCTGGTTAAAAAGTTGAAATACTGTTAGATAGATTTGTTGTCAAAAGTTGAAACAAGGTTTTGACTAGATAAAGGTATTTTGATCTTTTTGTAGTCTACAGAGCTCCAAATTAGATGATTCTTGATGGCTTGTAAAGCTAATTCAAAGGGTTGCAACTTTCATATTTTATACAAGAGCTAGTTCAGCCTCCATTATCAGGAAAATATTAGTTGAATTTGATGCAAAAAAAGAACAAAGTTGAAGACTGATAAAAAAAAGTGCAAACTTGCTGGGGTGGCAATACACACCCACAATACATGACCAGCAGGGTGCGTATTCTATAAACGTGTAAGCAACTTGCATAGCTACTATCTCTGAATTTTTACAACTTTTTAAAACTCAATTCTAGCAAGAATTTTTGCTGCAGCTATTGATAAGTGTAATTTTACATGTTTTTTAGCGTGTTTTATTAACTAGTTTTGGTGTGTTTTATCTATTTTTATAGCTAATTAACTAGAATTTTAGTGAAAATATGCATTTGTGGTTTAAGTTTAAAAATTACATTTTTATGGATTTTAATGGTGAAAACTTCATGTTTTTGTAGGTTGAATAATTCAATCATCAAAGGGAGTGAATTGAGAACATATTTGGATGAATATTAATGATTTCAAGTAGTTTAAAAGAAGACATGAAGTGCAAGAGAGGAAATGCAATCAAGAACAAAAGAAAAGTTTTATAGCTTTGACACATTGTGGTATTTCGGCAATAGCTTGAGCTACAATGATCAGATTGAGGTGATTCTTCACATTTTGAAGCTAAGAGACAGATCTACATTTGGCATGCAGACATCAAAGTCCAGTTTAGTCATTTTCATAGTAAAAAATTCAAAATACTGAAGTGCAACTCTGTTGTCGAAAACTGAAATAGAGCTCTGACTAGTCGAGGGTATTTTGTGTGATTTCTCGGTCCATAGAGCTCCAAATGGGATGATTGTTGAGGATTGGAAAGCTAACTCAAAGGGCTACAACTTTCATATTCTACACAAGAGCTAGTTCGGCCTCCATTATCAAGAAAATAGCAATTACAGTGGTGCCAAATTCACATAAGTAAAAACGTGACTTCTTGAATACGTGGCTTGAAGTCGCGTATTCCTCAATTTCGGCTGCAACTTGCTCTGCAACTTGTGTTATTTTCATACAAGCTTTTTGACCCATTTTCCTGTGGGATCAACACCTAATACCCCTATGCTCAATAAACGACTTGTATACTCGCAGAAAAATCGCGTGTGGGATATTTAGGATTTTATAAATGTAAAACTTAATTATGATGAACTAATTATATATGTATACCCTGCACTCGTCAAGTTTTTGGTGCCGTTCACTACTACAAAAGCGTCCTTTTATGACATTCAAAAGTGTCATTATAGATCTATGTCATGACGTTTAGGCTATAATGACGCTCTACTGGAAGCGTCATCCATTGTAGCGCCACAATAGGTTTATGACAGTTTTAAGTGTCCCAATTTATCATTATTATGACATTATTAAATGTCATTATCTATGCCTATTATGACACTTTCAAATGGCACGAAATGTTGGGGTACAATAACATATCACGACACTTTTTTAGTATAAGTAGATAGATGTAACAGCCCCACCTCCCCCTAAGGCGAACCAGAGGGTTCGGCGGGCCGCCTGCCCAGCTCTCGTCGGGACTCAGTCGTTCACTACAATCTTCAATTGAATTTCAAGATATATATATCAAATATACATCAAAGGTTCCCAAACTTTACATATCAAAAGCGAAGCGTCCACGCTTCCGCAGCGCCACTCTATTCCTTGATCACAATTAGTACACAGGAGGAAATCTAAACGTTCAATACAATCCCAATATGAACGATTACACAAAAGGAAATCCAAATTCGATCCATACATGAGATAATCCAGGATTAAACACTACAAGCCACTCCTTCGCCTTGAGCCCTGTGGAGGGGAATAAAACATTTTGGGGTGAGCTAGAAGCTCAGCGAGTAACCAATAAAATCAGTAATCAAATCGGTTTAACAATAGTTCATTTCAATGATGTCATTTCAATATGGAGTAACAAGAAACATTTACAATGGAAAGCGATAGTAACATTCATGTAAAGGATACATTCGTTCTCTTGTCATTTCATTGCATTTGGTTTCATTCGTTCATTCATTCACCCCGTCCCTGGCTTTTGGCCAGGCTCCACCAACCTACAAGGTAATACTCGAGTATACCGAAACGTTCACCCAAGTTCCTAGTCGCCCGACCGAGTCCGCTTCTGGCTCGAGACGACCGGTAACAAGGGGCAATGGCCAGTTCAGCCCAAAAGGCTTACATTCATGCGCAAGTAGCATTTAATCATTAATCATTGAAAATTTCATATTTATTTAGGTCGAGTGCGATAAAGTACACACTCGCCTAAAAAACTCGTTTTAACAATCATTGAAAGGAAAATCAATAATAATAAGACACTGATATGCAAGCACGCATGATATGTAAGAAAACAGTTCCAAAATTAACTTTGAAAACAGTTCAAAAGTAAATAATGCGGGAAAGCGGTTCAAAAGTAAATTTGGAAACAGGTCAAAAGTAAATAATGCAAGAAACGGTTCATAAATAATTTTAGAAATAGTTTGAGATCACTCACCTCCACGGCTCTGAAACCATCCATCATATAGCATTGCCTTGCTCAAATCCAAGTCTTAGATCACAAACCCAATGCAACAAGTCCCTTCAAAGTTCGGACAGCACTTCCCCTAAATTTGCTAACTTTTCCAGCCATCACGGCTTCATTATATTTCTCATTCAACCCAAAGGTACACACACAACAACAAGGTCATCCAATAGCCATCCAGCAAGCTCCAAGTAGTATTAGTACAAGTCAAGCTAGGGAAAAGTCCGGAAATGAAAGTTAAGCTCAAAACCAGAAAAACAGTTTTGGACGTCATTTTACGGTAATGGTACCAAAGGTGCTACGATTGTCGGATGAAGGTGCAAGACCCACCATTTCGAAGCTAAGAACCAGGGCTACAACAATGTAGAAGGTCACTCAGTCCAAATCCCAGCACAACTAAGTCAAATATGCCAAATAACAAACCAGAACCGTAATTGCAGGTTTACAAATTACACTATGCTGTAATCAGTACAACTCAGTCTAAACAGGTCCGAATACAGAAATTCCAAAGGCATATGATAGCTAGGCCATCAAGCTACATTTCATAAGAAGACACCAACATCCAAAGCCAAAGAAATTCCAGTCAAAATAGACGATTACAAGCGCAGTTCGCACATTCTGATCAACCCAGAACAGCAACAGTAAAATCGACATATCTCATTCTACACTACTCCAATTGCCCTGAAATTTTACAGGAAGCTCAAACACATCAATACCTACAACTTTAATGTTTTAAGCAAAGGCCAATTCGGCCTCTAACCATATGATACAAAACCGGACAGAAAAGGGGGTTATGAAACCCTAACTTTCTCAAATTCCTTCCAAATCCAAAATTGGTTGCAATTACCAATCATATACACCTACTAGAGTCATAACCCCTCATTACCAACCATCATAAATAACCACAACATCATGATCACATTAAACCAGAAAATTCCTCAATAAAATAAAAACTTCACCAATTCATTCCAAACCAAGAAATAAACCACAATTTTCAACACCATAGCCACCATTAGGCACAAATTAAACATCATTAGGTGTAAGAGGAAGTGTAATCATCACTTACCTAGTAAACAAGAGAGAGGGAGTTGTGGAACACCTTAGCTTCCTTAAAAAACTTCACCAAACAACTTACTAGCACCTAATGGAAGACTTTTATGGAGTAGAAACTAGTTGATGCAATTGGTTTGGAAGATTGAGCTAAATGGAAGCTTGAAAATTGGAGAAATCTTCTTCCTTCTTGAGCTTAAGAGAGTCGGCCACCAAGGAGTGAAAAATGGTGATTTTTAGTCAATTTTTGAGATATTTAACTTAAGGGTAAAAAGTCAAAAAGTCCAACCAATGAGAAAGTGCCACTTGGCACTCTATTAAATGCATTTCTATCCTTTAAGTCTCTCTCACATCAATCAAATCACCTCCTCTTCTTATCTCTTAACACCCGATAAATTTCACTCAGTATCCGGAACTTAATCTTATTGGCCGAATTTTTCCGAACTTTTCGCACTAGTGGGTCCCACATCCGGTATACACTCTTAATTTCTCAAAACCTATTTGATACTAGAAAAATCATTTTAAAACTATTTTTGCTCATAAACTTTATCTGGGGAATTTTTCTAATAAAGAAAATGTAGAAAAGGCGGGCGATTAAATAAAATAAACCCTAGAAAATTAGAAAATTTCCGGGTTCTCAAACTCATTTTTTTCGGGGCGTCACAATCTCCCCTCCTTAAAAGAATGTCGTCCTCGACATTCCCTCTTGTACCAATCAAGTCGAGACATCCCGCAAAAATCTCTCAAGAGTCAAATCAAACCCACAGTCCGGCATCCTAAACTTCAAGCCTAGGATACACTACAAAGATCTGAAGCCTAAGCTCTGATACCAACTGTAACGACCCCACCTCCCCCTAAGGCGAACCAGAGGGTTCGGCGGGCCGCCTGCCCGGCTCTCGCCGGGACTCAGTCGTTCACTACAATCCTCAAATGAATTACAATACAAATCTCAAATATTACAATATAAATCTCCAATATACATCAAATTCTCCAAAAATTACATGTCACAAATGCAGCGGAAACAATTCCCAACTATACATAAAATGATTCCAAATCAAAACTGTACAAAACATAGGCCATCCAATCACGTGCACAAGTACTATAAGCCCTTCCTTAAACACTTCACCAAATCACTTACTAGCACCTAATGGAAGACTTTTATGGAGTAGAAACTAGTTGATGCAATTGGTTTGGAAGATTGAGCTAAATGGAAGCTTGAAAATTGGAGAAATCTTCTTCCTTCTTGAGCTTAAGAGAGTCGGCCACCAAGGAGTGAAAAATGGTGATTTTTAGTCAATTTTTGAGATATTTAACTTAAGGGTAAAAAGTCAAAAAGTCCAACCAATGAGAAAGTGCCACTTGGCACTCTATTAAATGCATTTCTATCCTTTAAGTCTCTCTCACATCAATCAAATCACCTCCTCTTCTTATCTCTTAACACCCGATAAATTTCACTCAGTATCCGGAACTTAATCTTATTGGCCGAATTTTTCCGAACTTTTCGCACTAGTGGGTCCCACATCCGGTATACACTCTTAATTTCTCAAAACCTATTTGATACTAGAAAAATCATTTTAAAACTATTTTTGCTCATAAACTTTATCTGGGGAATTTTTCTAATAAAGAAAATGTAGAAAAGACGGGCGATTAAATAAAATAAACCCTAGAAAATTAGAAAATTTCCGGGTTCTCAAACTCATTTTTTTCGGGGCGTCACAATAGAAATATTATGACACTTTTGAAGAGTAACTAGATCAGGCTTTTATGACATTTTTTACTTGTCAGTATAGCATCCAAATTGAAGTGTTCCAACTTCCTGCTGCATATCATCTGACGACAAAAACCACATTTCATCTTGCTGCACAAGCATCTCAGATCCTAAATTTTGAAGGATTGTAACGTAGCTAGTACAATAATATAAAAGAAGCAATACAATCATCCAAACTTGAGCAAAAGTACATCATCCAAACAATCCACACCAAAAGTGTCTACAAATTACATACTAATTTAGATGGTTTTAAATCAGTCATGTACATATAAAGGATGCACAGGACAGCAACTCAACTACAAAGCAAGGAAGATGCCTTTAAAATACTGTCACTTGACCCAATGATGCTTTAGTTTTCTTCAATACTCATCTACAAGTGTCGTAAACCAAACAAGACAAATTACAATTCACAGTACAGTTTTAACATTAGAAAACAAATAATAACTATATTAGACAAATGGTAAAGGTATGACAAAAAGAGTACCAGATTTATTGGCCAAACAATAGCCACTCCAATTGCATCTCTAATCTTTTGGAAATTATGGTATGGCCTCATCAACTCTGTGAGTATCCAAAAATTTTCTTATTTTACTAGCTTATTTAATTATTTATTCACCTGTTTTCTCCGAATAATTAATTTCATCAATTTTACATCCATTTACATGGAACAATGCCTTACTTATATTTTAACAAACGTTCCGTTAGCAAATTTAATTTTTCTGTGGCTTGTCTAGTAAGAAATAGCGAATACACATTTTTCGAGGCAAAATTCGATTCGAGATAGAAACGAATATAAGTTTGAGATAGAAACGAATGTTTGATTCGGAATTCACAACTTTTGTTATATTTGGGATTGTATGAATGTTTGAGATAGAAACGAATATAAGTACACGTTCCAAGTTTAGGAACTGTGATTTCACTTATTTTTGAGGTTATACCTTATTCTATTTGAAGAGAGTGAACGAGTCCTGGCAAAAACTGAGCAGACGGTCCGCCAAACCCTGGGGTACGCCCTAGGGGGAGGTGGGGTCATCATAGAGGGGGGCCAAATTTTGAAAATTTTAATTCATAATATGTAAATATATGCATAAGACAAAGTTGGCCCCCCCTAATTTTTTACAATTTTAATTTATATTATGAGAGTTTAAATATATATATATATCTGTGTGTGTGTGTATGAATTAGCCACCTTTGATTTAATTTTTTCTTCAAAAAAAGTTATTCATTTTTTATTGTACTAATTATTTAACATTCAAAAAATTAAACATATAATTTGATGAACTATAGTAAATTGACCCAATTTGATGTATTATAATAAAAGATTCAATTCATAATTATCAATGGACTAAAACAAAAATAATTACTTTATTGGTCCATAAACAAAAGTTGGCCCGGACGGATTCACCGGGAGGTTTTTCACTTTTGCTTGGGAGGTGATTGGGCAGGATGTTTATAACGCGGTGTTGAGTTTCTTCTGTGGGGCTGAGCTACCTCGCTTTGTCACATCTACTTCCATTATCTTGCTACCGAAAGGCCCGAACCCTCAGGATTTCTCGCAGTTCAGACCGATTAGTCTGTGCAATTTCTTCAATAAAGTGTTGTCCAAGTTACTGGTGGATAGATTGGCCCCTCTCTTGCCGAGATTGGTTTCGCCTCAGCAGACTGGTTTTGTGAAGGGCAGAAACATCTCGGAGAACTACCTTGTGGCGGCCCCACTTCTCCCTAAGGCGAACCAGAGGGTTGGCGGGTCGCCTGCCTAGCTCTTGCCAGGACTCACGCAAGGAAACCGACTAAACCCTTTCCACGTATAACTTAAACCAAAACAAAATTCGTCACCCGAACAAGCCAAACCTTTAAACGACCAGAATACTAGGAACACATTAACTTCAGAGATAACATTGCCATTGGACGTCCGAACGTTCACTCTTAAGTGCACCTCCAACCAGTTTACACAAAACTACATTTATACACTACAAACCACAAAGTGAACTCATAAAGTTCAAATACATTCATACAAGCCAAAACTTAGGGTTTACACTTTTCTAGCTTCAAGTGACAACCCAAGACAAAAGATACATAGTCCTATTCAAAATAACATTTACAAAAACTAAAGGCAGACTTCAAGTCTCTCGAATGCCAAAACCTGTTCAGGAAAACAAATAACGTGGGGTGAGCTAAAGCTCAGTGGTGCCCCAAACATGCAATCATATAAAACAAATAGCAAATAATAACCCCAAGCTTAAATTCAACAAGTAGGAAAGCGTTTAACAGCACAGAGTAGGATACAGGGCTCTCAGGAGCCATTTTCCACAAGCTTGATCAAAATTAATCGCAGTTGACCCTCCGTCAACTCTCACTATCTAGGGTCCATGTAGATTCGTTATTTTTTTTCTTAACACACTCCAACCAACTTACTCCCACTGGGCACGTCTTTCACACGAGAGAGTTTGGCATTACTCGAGTATACCTTTTTGTAAACTAGTCGAGGGATTCACCCAACGACGTCACATTATAAACTAGTCGAGGGATTCACCCAACGACGTCACAATTATAAACTAGTCGAGGGATTCACCCAACGATGTCACAACACGTTTTTACCAAGTCAGGATAGGAGGCCCTCCCACCCTAAGGTGTGGTACATTCCCCTGCCTGGTAGATTAGTTGACGAGTCCACACTCCAGTCAACAATTGCAAGATATTCGAGAAAACATTTCAAGCAAGTCACCACTCGAAAGGTTAGTGCGATAAAGTACATACTGCCACTTCGATGGTTCAGGAAAACCACTTTCCAATTATCACATAACAAATCAAGAAAGCCCTTTAACACTTTAGTCATAGAACAAGCACGAACACTCACCCAAAAGTGAAGCTCAAAAGTCAAGCTGGGAATCGAAGTCCACGTCCTCGCTAAACCCTAAATGACCAAGTTTAAAAATTATAAGTTTTACTATACAAACGCTTGGTTTATATATAAAATATTATCTGGTGTATAACTAGTTTATTCCCTCGGAATAAATCAATAATCCTCTTAGAATTAAAACTAATAAAAGTGATAGAATATTTTGTATGTTTCTTTACAGATACCTTTCTTTCTAGAGGGTAACTAAAACCAATTTAATTCAAACAATTTTCTTGCCGAACAAGTTTTCTATGCCTTTCAATTAAAATTATAAAAATCTAGTGTTTTTAATAATTTCCCTCTAAAACAACTAGCCAGGAAAAATTTTATGAAAAATTTAGAGTTTGGAAGTTAGTGCAATTATTTCTTAAGAGTAATAAAGCTAGTGTAAGCAAAGAAAAGAATCAACAAGTTAGCAAGGGTTTAAAAGTCCCGACACTCGAATTTTAGCATTATCGTACTATACTCAATTTCTATAGCTCGATACTAGGACAAAATACTTCAATAAAGCCTGGTCAAAAGTTCTCGAATTCAAAGGACCCAAAACGGACTTCACGATTCCAATTCACTTGCACTTTATGTTCCAATTTGCCAATATAGGAAAATCACAATTCAAACATCAATTTCACTAGGGCTTCATCAATCATTAGCCCTAGGTCTCAACAAGTTCAATTCTAATAAAAAATTAAACAAAGGAAGTTCAAGACATCAAAACAATTCCAGACCACAAGTCATGGACTTTCCAAGTGCATTTCGGCCAAATCACTTAAACAATATTCATAATACATACACATAAACAGTTAACACATAATTCGGAAAACACTCACCAAGGATTCAAATGACTACTCTCGAGTCTCAAGTTGGTTTCCTGGTTCACGGCTACTTCCTAGTACAAGTTAATAAGTTCAAAATAAATATATAATTTGTAGTCGATTATTTGTTATTCTTTTATTTAAACTTATTAAAATCGAGTTTGACCTTAAAATACAACCATAACATTCTCAATATTTATTTATCATTTTATTTTCGAAACTTATTGACTTTATTATTTTTAAACCATGAAATACCTATCTTCAAGTTTATAAACTTGTATAATGTTTAAACTAATATACTTTCTCAATCCAGTATTAATTATGGCTTATAGATACTCCATTTTCCCTTTTAAGACTAACTAAGCTCTAGGTTGTTTGTGAATTAAATTTTGTTTCACAACCTTAACTTCTCAAGTTTTTTAGTCTCTTAAATATTATAAAAACTAATTTAAGTGATTAGGAGCCATTTCGTGTATATAGTCATAACAAATTACCTTAGAGTTTCTAAAATATTATATGAGTCTTAATGTCATTACCAATTCAACCATTCAACATAATTCAGCAATATTACTTCAAAATCCATTAGGGTTGGTAGCTCTAAAACAAGGTTAACGTACATATATAAATTTTAAGATCTTATAAAAAATTTGAGCTAAGATTAAATCATTTCATTCTAATCTTAATAATTGAAGCTGATGGAACTTTTATTTCTTCCCTTTTAGACTGAACTAGGCTCTAGTTTGCATGTTATTCCTATTTGTTCCACTTCACTAGCCCTTCGAGTTTTAAATTCTTTAAAGCATTCAAAACAAGGTTAAGATGCTACAAACGGATATATATATATATATATTTATATGCATAGTTACAACAAACTATCTTAGAATTTTGTTCAAAAACTTCAAGGAAAGTTCATCTCTTTCCTGTTTCAGCCAACAAGTATAATTTCCAGCAATATCATTCAAATTGTTCAACAAATCTCCATCTTTTACTTGCTTGAAATACTAAACACGTAGCTCATAATTTGGCCACCCAAACTAGAACAAATAACACACAATTCCAGAACATAATCCTACCAAAAGTCTCAACTAATTCGGCCAGCAACACATTACAATTTCCAGCAGTATAGCAATTTAACATATGGTGCTTTCTCCATAATTTTCTTCAGTTTTAACTCCAACTCATCATGCAAAAGATGATTCTCCAACTACAGAGTAAACTTGATCATCAATATAAAATTTTACAGCCAGAATGTCAAAGGAAAAACTGATCTGAAGTCTCTTTCTCTCTCTCGGTCAAGCTGTGACTGTTTTGGACAGCAATCAGTTTTTAAACAAGAAATTTCTCCATTAACTACTTCAGTTCCCATTCAACTCCAACATGCATGCTAAAGCTAAAAAAAAATTATGCAAGGTATTCAGCTTCAACGTAGGAATTTGGAACCCAAAATTCTGTCAAGAAAATTGGAAAATTTCCTTACTTCATCTCTCGGCTAGCTAGACAGAACCACCGGTTAATTCTTGCAAATTTTTCACTCAAGCTAACAACTCTGCACTAGTTACTCAGATAAGACAAGGAAATAACACATGGTTTGAGCTTCTAGCAGAAGTTACTCCATACATTCGGTTACTAAGCTGCAAATTTCAGTTTCTTCCTCTCGGGTGAAGCTGGAAAAATTCCAGCATGTTTCGTCATGCGGTCTCAACCCAAAGTTCCACCTTTTCCCCAAGTTTTCTTCAACTAAACTTCCCAAAACATCAGAAACCAACGTATTACATGAAAAACCTATCATTAGTTTCCATTTTTACAATAATAACAGGCTGTAACTCAACATGCAGCTCATGGTTCCCCAACTTCAGTCCAACTCCTATTTTACTTCCATATCAGAATTCCGCTCAGCTAAATCTTGTTATTCTTGGCTAAAACCCAACATGCAGCCCCTATTCTCAGTTATATTCAAGAAATAAAAAAAAGTGGTTACAAGATTCTTACCTTCTCCATTAAATTTTAATAATGGCAGATTGCTCCTGCTCCTAGCTTCGGTTTCTCCTAAAATTGCAGCAGCTTTCACTCTTCCTCTCGGTTGAAGCTAATCAGTGAAGAAACTAACAAAGTTTCTCTTCCTATCCTTCACTTTAGCTCTCAATTTTGGTCGGTTAAAGAATGCAGAAATGGGAAAGCTATTAGGATGCTCTGTTTTCTCTTTCGGTTGTTGCTGCCTAAGGAAAAATTGTAGAGTTCTCTCTCTCACTCTCTCTGTTGGTACTCCAAATGAGCTGATCACTCACTTCCTCTTCAGTCGGTGGTGATAATACCAAAGTTCTCCACTCAGCTTCTACTTCTACAATTCAGGTATCCTGTTGGCTGCATGGTAGTTCTAACCATGGCTCAAGGTTATTTCCTTTCGGTGGGAAGTGGCAGACAAGAACATATAAGATGCTTCCCTCGGTTCTTCCGCCTACCAACTCTTATTTTTCTTTCGATTTCATTCCAGAAGGTGATCCTCTCGGTTGCATGGTTAATTGCTCAAGCTTTAGGGTTAAAATGGTTTTTCAACTTTGGTTTATTTGTTTGGCAGGAGTCCAAAATTTTATTGTCTCACACATTAACTCCAAATTTCATTTATTCTAATTTGTATGTACCTTGAAAGATTTTGTTTATATCGATCTAGTGATTTCCACACATTTAGCTTTAAGGAAAATTAATTAATCATGTAACTTTTTCAACTATATAATATATTCAAATGGCTCAAATTATAATATGCATATCATATGTTTATTTGATTCATATAAATGTTTCTTTTTACACCATTCTATCATTTTGCTTATTATTTTATTTATTTATTATATCATTTTTTTCCTAAATTTTCAATTCAATTGGAATTCAATTAGGCATTTAATTTACCCATTCATTTGTTACATATAATATTTTAATTTTAATTAATTTTTTTTTGACATCATTCTAGGATATTTCTAAATTCTCAATTTCCAGAATAATTAAATTTAGTCATTGAATTTGACCAATTATTTGTTATCTATAATATTTCAAATGACGAAATAAGGGTAATAATGGCTAAGTCTATTCAAGATTTTCTCGAGTTATCACATACCTCCTCGCTCAAGAGTTACTTTCAGGGATGCGCAGGTCTTCAAGGGGTGGGAATGTCGCTTTGAAGTTGAATATGGCCAAGGCATATGACAGGGTGTCGTGGTTATTCCTGGTGAAGGTTCTGCGGTGTTTCGGGTTTGGAGAAAGAGTTATTGACATGGTTTGGCGACTGATTTCCAATGTATGGTTTTCGGTTATCATTAATGGAGCTCCCTATGGGTATTTCAGGTCAAATAGGGGGCTGCGTCAGGGGGATCCGTTGTCACCTACTCTATTTGTAGTTGGGGCGGAGGTGCTTTCCAGGGCCTTAAACAACCTTGTGCTTCAGGTAGGCTTTCAGGGATTCACAGTTCCACGGGGGTGCCTTGCCGTCACGCATCTGGCCTTTGCGGATGACGTGCTGATTTTTGCTAATGGTTCGGCTCGAGCCTTACAGAAGATCGTTCGGGTTCTGGACTTGTATCAACAATCGTCGGGCCAGCTGATAAATAGGCACAAAAGTGGCTATGTGGTCCATCCTTTTGTCTCGGGTGCCCGTAGAGGGGTAATTGAGCGTATCACTGGCTTCCCAAGACAGCACACGCCAATCTGTTACCTAGGGTTCCCACTGTTTTTTGGAAAGAGTAAGGCCGCTCATTATGGGGAAGTGAGCCAGACGGTCCTTGGACGAATTCTTTCGTGGAAGACCAAGTTTTTATCTCAGGGAGGCAAGATCGTGCTCATAAAACATATGCTATCATCTATTCCATTGCATTTACTTTCGGCTTTGGTGATCTTGGCCTCAGTGTTCAACGTCATCGAAAGGGTTTGCTCGAATTTCTTGTGGGGTTCGACAGATAGTGGAAATCGGTATCATTGGATCCGATGGGATCAGTTATGCTTTCCGAAGAAGGAGGGAGGCGTGGGGTTCAGATTGCTCAGGGACGTGTATACTGCCTTCTCTCATAAGCTATGGTGGAAGTTTCGCACATGATCTTCTCTCTGGGCCGCATTTTTACAAGCAAAATACTGTCGACGTTGCCATCCCTGTCAGGTGGAGCATAGGGCAGGGTCGTCGTCTACCTGGAAACGAATGGTCAACGCGAGCCGACAAGCGGAGTTAGCCATGCGGTGGTTGGTTGATGCGGGAACCTGCGACTTCTGGCACGACAACTGGCTGGGTTCTGGAGCTCTATTTCTTAGAACTCTGGTCAACGGGGCATTGACATTCAAGGACTTTATCAGTGACGGGAGGTGGGATTCAATGGTACTAGCCCAATATTTTCCAAGTGACATCATGGCATTGATCTTGCAGCACCCAACCCCTGAGGGAGAGCGGCCAGACGAGGTTGTTTGGATGCCAACGCCTTCTGGGCAATTTTCCTTGTCTTCCGCCTTCCAGGAGGTAAGGCAAGCTCGGAATGCTTCCTGGCTATTTTCGCGCATTTGGCATCCCCAGATTCCATTGAAGGTGTCCTTCTTTATGTTACGGCTTCTGATGGGGAGGCTGCCGTTGGATGACATACTGGGGAAGTTTGGTGTCCAAGGTCTGTCCAAATGTTTTTGTTGCTTGTTGTCCGAAGGGGAGTCTATAGAGCATCTTTTTGCACGCGGACAGTTAGCAAAGGCGGTCTGGGATTCCTTTGGAGCCACTTGTGGAATATTTCTATCTCAAGTTCCATTGCGTGGTAGATTGGTTGCTTGTTGGCTCTCTTCCCAATCTGATGTGCATAAACGATTAGTGGTTGATATTCTTCCGAGTTTTATCTGTTGGCACGTCTGGAAGGCGAGGAATAAGGCGGTTTGGGAAGGGGTACACTTGTCGTGCGGGGAAATCTGCCATGCCATTCTTCGGGATGTGTCCGAGGTGGTTGCGGGTAAGTTCCGCAAGGTGAAGGTGGCTTTGACTTTTAACCAGTTTTTTGATCAAATTTCTGCCCACAGGCCCATACAACACTACAGACTAGTCCGGTGGCATGCACCGAGTGGGGGGTTCATGTTGCTTAATACTGACGGGTGTTCCAAGGGCAATCCCGGTACTAGTGGTGGGGGTGGAGTCCTACGGGACTCAGCCGGTCAAGTGTTGGTGGGGTATTCGGCTTTCTTGGGGGTCAATACTAGTCTGCGTGCTGAGGCCTTGGCGCTGTTAACGGGCCTTCGTCTCTGTGTCCAGAAAGGGTACACACAGGTTCGAGTACAGTCTGACTCATTGGTTTTAGTGGGCATCCTGCAACGGCGGTTCCAGTGCCCTTGGCATATTCGTAGAGAAGTAGTCCACATTTGGCAGGTCGTTGACGATCCAGGGTTGTTCTCTCATTGCTTTAGAGAAGCGAACAAGGTGGCTGACATACTAGCTAATGAAGGGCTATTACACCCGCATGTTCCTGTTAGGGTTTATGCTCAGGCTCACAATCTTCCGTAGCTGGCTAAAGGGGAAGTCAGGATGGATAAGTTAGGTTTTCCTTCCTTCTGTCTGTAAGGGTCCCATCCGCTTGACTAGTCTTAGTCTCTGTTTGTAGTTTGGTGTTGGGTTAATAAAGCATTCAATTTTGCTCTAAAAAAAAAATAATTCTTTTTTTTAAATGAATAACTTCAGTTCCCAAAAAAAAAAAGAAAAAAAAAAGACTCCCCGTCATTTCAACTAAAGTAAAAGTCTGACGGAAAACATCTAAACTAACGTCCGAAAGAAAAATGTCAAAATTGCCCCTCTATAAGTTAAATCTTTGGAAGAATGTTTCGTGCATTTGAGAATGGGTAAAATACCAAAAGCCCCCATGTGATTTGCCAAATGTACACTTTACCTCCCTATGGTTTGGAAACCTATAATTTAACTCTCTATCGTTTCACCTAAAGTGAAAGTCTGACAGAAATACCATTATTGTAGATGTTTTCTATTAGACTTTCACTTTAGTTGAAACGACAGGGAGTTAAATTATAGGTTTCCAAACCATAGGGAGGTAAAGTGAACATTAGTCAAACCACAGGGGGTTTTTGGTATTTAATCGTTTTAAGAAAAGAGGTTGAAATTTCAAGGTATGCTAACACAACTTTTATCTTTTATTAATTAAAAATAGTTATATTATATTGTATAGTTATATTTTTGTTTTTACACAAGTGACATATTGGAGCATCTTCTCATGATGTAAAATTTGGATAGTTTGTGATGTTATAAAATATTTAATCAAAGGTTATTTTTTGTCCTAATTTTTGTTATGACTATGTTGCATATTTATGAAATAGACATACCTTTATAATTAAAGTTAATATTTGATATTTTAAGATATCATATATTTAAAAAGATGAAAATTATTTTGAACATAACATATTAAGATAATTTTGTTTAGAAAAATTTTGGCCTCCCTTGTGACGCCCCGAAAGAATGAGTGCGAGAACCCGAAAATTTTCTAAGTTTCTAGGGTTTATTTTATTGATCGCCCGCCTTTTCGACATTTTCTTTATTAGACAATTTCCCCAGAGAATTTTATTGTGTAAATATAGTTTTTAGATGATTTTTCTAGTATCAGTTAGTTTTTGAGAAATTAAGAACATATATCGGACGTGGGACCCACTAGTGCGGAAAGTTCGGCAAATTTCGGCCAGTTAGGTTAAGTTTTGGATACCGGATTTATTTTATCGGGTGTTACGAGATAATTAGAGGTTGTTATATAGATGAGAGTGGAGAGAGAAAATGATAACCATGTATTACTTGTAGTGACAAGTGTCACTTGGCGAATTGTTTTTACTTTTGACCACTATTCATTACTTTACCAAATAAATCAAAAATTGACCCAAAAAGCACTCAAAAATCCCAAGCTCTTGGCCGGCCACTCTTCAAGAGAAAAGAAGAAAAACCTCTCCAAAATTCTTGCTTCAATCTTGCCCAATTCAACAAACTAACCGATTAAACTTGAAAACTCTCCATAAAAACCTCTCTCTTAGTGATTGTGAGGTAATTAGTGAAGTGGTTTGGGAGATTAAAGTGCAAAGTTGCTCCTTTTCTTGTGTTGATAAGGTGAGTGACTATGGAACCCCTCTCTTCTATCTAATGATGTTTAATTAATGACTTGTGGTGGTTATAAGTGTGATTTGGTGGATTATTTCTTGATTTTAGTTAAGATTGGTGAATTTTTCTATTTATGTGGGATTTTTCTGTTTTCATATGATTAATATTATGTGGCCATGTATGATGGTTGGAAATGGTTTAGAATGAAGCCTTGGTGTTAAGATAGCGGCTATTTGCGGAAAATTTTAGCATTGAACGGAAAATTTCGGAATTAGGGTTTCAATTTCACCCTTTCGGTCCGGTACTGTTCCTCCTAGTTAGAGGCCGAATTAGCCTTAGGTTAAAACATGAAAGTTGTATACAATGATGTTTTGTAGTTTCCTACAAAATTTCAGCTCAATCGGAGCAACGTAACCTGTGAAAAGACCAAAATACCCTCACTGCCCTAGGATGCATTCCAGTGTTCCGTGTTAGACAATTCATCTATTTGGTTGTATTGATTCACTATGATCCATGCGGATTTAGCTATTTTCCAAAACATGAAAGTTTCAGTACTCTGTCTTAGATTTTCAACGCCACCAAGAACACCTCAAATGAATCTATGAAGCCTGAGTTATGGCCAAAAGGGTCGCATCTATTCTAAACTCAGCATTCTGCCGTGTTTCTTGTTTTAACCTCTGACCATGTTCTGTCCGTTTTGATAACTTACGAACTGGTTATTGACCCCTTCATAATAAATGTAGATCTTGGTCTTAGCTTCGAAATGGTATAAAGTTCATCCAAATCCGAGTCCCGTAGCTCCAGTTATGACCAAAACAAGATCGGTTGTCAGAACTGCCTTCGAATTTGGACAGTTCTGACAGGAATGTTTGGACCCATTTTCCTCCATGCTCTGTATTGATTCAGCTTTGGTCAAAACATGAAAGTTATAGCCTTATGTCCTAGCTTTCCAACGCCTTTGGAATTTCTTGATTTGGATTTGTGAGCTGTGTGTTATGGTCCAGCAAACAAACCCTGTTCGTCACCTGAACACGTAAATTTCTGGTACTGTTTTCCATAATTTCGACCTGCTTCCATTCAGATGTAGATTAAGGTGTCTTCAGGAGAATTGTAGCCCTTCCTCACAGTTTCAAAACGGTGTCTTGTCAACTTGATCCAACATTTCTAGCCTAATCTTTGATCAAAACGGTTTGAGATGGCGGATTTGGCCGTTTCCGTTTGTCGTTCCGCGCGCGCGCGTGTGTCCATCTTGCTGTTTCCGCACTTGCATGTGCCGATTTTTGCCATTTTGCTTGTTTTGGGTTTGTTAGTATCCGTTTGTGATATAATGTGATAAATCTTCTATTTCAGACAGTGGTGAGCTAAGCGGAGCCGGTGGGGCCCACTACTAGAGAACACGCGCGAAGTGATTTTTGCTCTTGTACTACTTTTGTGTTTTGAGTAAGTATTCGGGCCATTTTGTACATAAATTGCTTATGTGTTTAAGGGGAATGAAAGGGTGCCTAGGTGAGGGTGTACTTCATCGCACTTGACCTAAACCCTAATTTACGTGCATATTTATACATGACATGTCTAAATGAATTATTTTGGGTTTGAACCCCTTGAGCTTGGAGCTTGGGGTGACTTTCGTGAGTTCGTGAAGTATGTTGAAGTTGTGGGCCCGATCTCAAGACTTGGATGGACTATTCGAGCTGGCCGGGGCTTGGTCGGACCCAGTCCAACCTAGTCTGAGGTCACCAAGTTCGTAGGTTCCAGTTGTGAACCAAGTCTGTGACCCGAGCTTGTGACTCAAGCTCAAGTTTGTGATTTCGTTCGCCCGGGCAAGTTTGTGAGGTGACTGGCCAGTGAGGGTGATAAGGTGTTCGGTGGGTGTACAAGTGGAGTTCTACGGACCTTATTTATGGTCAACGGAGTGTTGACAGGAGATTACGCATGGCAAATGACTTGGCTTTGGAGCCAACCTGTATCCTTCCTTTGTATTGTTACTTTTGCACTTGACTTGACATTTTTGTGAAATAGTTGTTTATTTAAATGTGAAACTTACGCTTTTACTCCTGTTTACTTACTAAGCTTCTAGCTTACCCCGTTTCCTTTGTTTTCCTTAGCAGGGGGCGACGCGGGGAACTTGTGGACACTGCCACTAGTATAGTTAGGGTTAGTTTGTTCTAGTTGGACAGTTAAGATGTTCCTTTTGTTTTGGTGATTTGTATAAGGACCCACCTTAGGGTCCACCCTCTGTTGGTTGTTGTTATAATGTAAATAGTGATTTGAATAGCTACTTTTGGGAATGTAAATAGAACTCTTTTGGCGTTAGATATATTGTAAATAGTACGCTTGTGGGTTTATCTAGTTTTATTGTTTTGAAATTTTGAGTCCTGGCGCGAGCTAGGCAGGCGTCCCGCCGATACCCTAGGGTTCGCCTTTGGGAGAAGCGGGGGCGTCACATCCCTCCCAAGGAAAAATCTTGGCTCCGTTATAGTCTATAGAATGGACATTTTCAATTATGAAGATAATCAAAATAAAGTTCCAAAACAAGATAAAAGATCATTTCTTGAATGATTGCCAAACAATGTACATAAAAAAGGAAGTTGTTCGAAAATTTAGCATTGATTCAATTATAAATGAATTTAGTTCTATGAAAGAACGTAAAGCTCAATTTACTTTTAATAAAAGAGGATGAAATTTCAAGGTATGTTAACATAACTTTTATCTTTTTTTAATTGAAAATAGTTATATTTATATTACATAGTTATATATTTTTTTGTACAAGTGACATATTCAAGCATTTTCTCATAATGTGCAACTTAGATGGTTTGTGATGTTATAAGATATTTAATAAAATGTTATTTCTTATCTTAATTTTAGTTATGGCAATGCTACATATTTATGAAATAGACATAATTAAAGTTAATATTTGATATTTTAAAATGTCATATATTTAAATAAATGAAAATTATTTTGAAAATAACATATTAAGATAATTTTGCTCGAAAAAATTTTGGCCCCCCTAAGGAAAAAATCTTGGCTCCGTCACTGTATTCATGTAAGATTGAATACTTTGACTTGTACTCTAAACTTGAATTGTTAGTGACTCTATTGTATATAGCACTGGGTTGTGATGTTTTGAAATTGTGTTGTTCATTTTAGTGCCTAACAGAAATTTTTGGATTAGTGAGTCCTGGCGAGAGTTGGGCAGGCAGTCTGCTAACCCTTGAGGTACGCGCTAGAGAAAGGTGGGGCTGTCACAAAGATCTTTGAACCCAAGCCTAAGATTTGGGCAATTTTGGAAGAAATGCAATCCTAAATACAATGTCCTTAAAAGTTTTTTTTTAACTATCATCTTCAAGTCACATTGCAAGCTCATAAAATCCATCATTGACTTATCTTTCATGGTTAAATAGAAGTAAGAATTAATATTTATGAGATCTACCAATCACTCATGATTACAAGGTCATAATCTGTTTTATTATATTTAGCTATCTTTTTATCCACATATTACACGCCTATAGAGGTTATGTGTTGACCGAGTTTTCATAAGAAATAAGGGTGAGAAACTATTTTCTTTCATCAATATATGGTATTGAATGAGTTAGATGCAATTTAGACACAAAGCCAAGAGAAATCCTAATGTACAGTTTTTAGCTCTTATTTCTTTTAGCCACCTGAAAGTGTTGGGTTTGGATTTTATCCTACCAACCGTTCATTTTGTTGGATTTGAATTTTTTCCCACCAACGAGCTTGAGTTTTATCCCACCAACAGTTGGTGGGATAAAACTCAAACCCAACAAATAAATGGTTGGTGGAATAAAACTCAAATCTAACAAATAAATAGTTGATGGGATAAAATCCAAATCCAACAAAATAGACGGTTGATGGGATAAAACCCAATTGAATAAGAACCAAATCTAACAAAATAAACGGTTGGTGGGACAAAACCCAATCCCAACAAAATACGTGGTTAGTGAAATAAAACCCAAATCCAAGAAAATGAACGGTTTGTGGGATAAAATCCAAATCCAACAGAAAGTCCAAAATAATGCTGTGACAGCCCCACCTCCCCCTAAGGCGAACCAAAGGGTTCGGCGGACCGCCTGCCCAACTCTCGCCAGGACTACGGGGTCAAATCACTCCCAACTCTATAGCACGCGTGATAGAAACCAAAGAAAACGAACGATTGGGAAACCTCCAAGTTAAATGTAACTTGCCAACCCATAATATTGTCGAAATCCCTGCCGATTTTTTTTTTCCTTTTCACACTTGGATACTATACTCGTCCGAAACCTCAGTAATTTCATTAAACTCCACGTAGCCATAAAGAATGAACACATTCGAGCAGGGTAACACATGTACATGATTAAACACTTTTATATATATATATATAAATACATGATTGCAAATTTACAAATCAAAAGGGAGTTGTTGGATCGAAATACATTCAAGGTTTTGATCTATTGAGGAGCTATACAAAAGAATATATATCTAGCTCAACTCATGCTTCCAAACATCATTGTTCCCAAAAGATTTTCCTGTAAGGAAAACAAGGATAACAAAACGGGGTGAGCTATAAGCTCAATGAGGTACCAAAAATAATAATAGTCAAGGACCAAGGAACTTCATGCTCAATTAATCACATAGGTGTACCAAATAAGAAGATATGTAAACAACTTAGATAGAAAGGATACAGATGACCCTCAGGAGCCAATTTCCCGTTGCAGTACTTGATCCGACTACGTTGACCCTCCGTCAACTTCCAACTAAAGAAAA